>NW_024058564.1:169813-319813 GCF_016432855.1 Salvelinus namaycush
CTCACTCAAATTTCAAATGGAAATGATGCACAACTACAACCGTACGTTGTAAATTTGAAATATATGGGACAAGGTTTTACAGATTTACTCAGCATTCAGTACTTCAGGGTATGAGTAGCTTATATGGTGACAGAAATTGTAGTCTTGCGTAGCCATCCTTCCAAATATTGTGAGAAGGTTGTACTCCCAAGTCTACATGGACTGTAAAAATCCATTGGTTACTGAGTAAAAATATTTAAAGTTGACTTAAGTTGTTTTTTGAGGTATCTGTACTTTACTATTCATATTTTTGGACAATTTTTACTTTTATTCCACTACATTCCTAAAGAAAAAAACGTAGCAAAAAAAGAAACATCATCTCACTGTCAATTGCGTTTATTTTCATCAAACTTAACATGTGTAAATAGTTGTATGAACATAACAAGATTCTACAACTGAGACATAAACTGAACAAGTTCCACAGACATGTGGCTAACAGAAATGGAATAATGTGTCCCTGAACAAAGGGGGGTCAAAATCAAAAGTAACAGTCAGCATCTAGCGTGGCCACCAGCTGCATTAAGTACTGCAGTGCATCTCCTCCTCATGGACTGCACCAGATTTGCCAGTTCTTGCTGTGAGATGTGACTCCACTCTTCCACCAATGCACCTGCAAGTTCCCGGACATTTCTGGGGGGAATGGCCCTAGCCCTCACCCTCCGATCCAACAGGTCCCAGATGTGCTCAATGAGATTGAGATCCGGGCTCTTTACTGGCCATTGCAGAACACTGTCATTCATGTCTTGCAGGAAATCACACACAGAACGAGCAGTATGGCCGGTGGCATTGTCATGCTGGAGGGTCATGTCAGGATGAGCCTGCAGGACGGGTATCACATGAGGGAGGAGGATGTCTTCCCTGTAACGCACAGCATTGAGATTGCCTGCAATGACAACAAGCTCAGTCCAATGATGCTGTGACACACCGCCCCAGACCATAATGGACCCTCCACCTCCAAATTGATCCCGCTCCAGAGTACAGGCCTCGGTGTAACGCTCATTCCTTCGACGATAAACGCAAAATCGACCATCACCTCTGGTGAGACAAAACCGCGACTCGTCAGTGAAGATAACTTTTTGCCAGTCCTGTCTGGTCCAGCGACGGTGGGTTTGTGCCCATAGGCGACGTCGTTGCCGGTGATGTCTGGTGAGGACCTGCCTTTACAACAGGCCTACAAGCCCTCAGTCCAGCCTCTCTCAGCCTATTGCGGACAGTCTGAGCACTGATGGAGGGATTGTGAGTTCCTGGTGTATCTCGAGCAGTTGTTGTTGCCCTCCTTTACCTGTCCCGCAGGTGTGATGTTCGGATGTACTGATCCTGTGCAGGTTTTGTTACACGTGGTCTGCCACTGTGGGGACGATCAGCTGTCCGTCCTGTCTCCCTGTAGCGCTGTCTTAGGCGTCTCACAGGACGGACATTACAATTTATTGTCCTGGCCACATCTGCAGTCCTCATGCCTCCTTGCAGTATGCCTAAGGCACGTTCACGCAGATGAGCAGGGACCCTGTGCATCTCTCTTTTGGTGTTTTTCAGAGTCAGTAGAAAGGCCTCTTTAGTGTCCTAAGCTTTCATAACTGTGACCTTAATTGCCTACCGTCTGTAAGCTGTTAGTGTCTTAACGACTGTTCCACAGGTGCATGTTCATTAATTGTGTATGGTTCATTGAACAAGCATGGGAAACAGTGTTTAAACCCTTTACAATGAAGATCTGTGAAGTTATTTGGATTTTTACGAATTATCTTTGAAAGACAGGTTCCTGAAAAAGGGACGATTCTTTTTTTGCTGAGTTCATGTACTTTTTACTCCCATACATTTTCCCTGACACCCAAAAGTACTTGTTACATTGCGAATGCTCAGGCAGAACAGCAACATGGTCCAATTCAAGCACCTATCAATATATGTGTTGTCATCCCTACTGCCTCTGATCTGGCGGGCTCACTAAACACAAATACAGTGTTTGTAAATGTCTGAGTGTTGGAGTGTGCTGCTGACTGTCCCTAAATAAAATGTAATGAAAATGGCGCCGCCTGGTTTGCTTAATATCAGGAATTTGATGTATAGCATTTACTTTTTCTTTGTACTTTTACTCAAGTATAACAATTGAGTACTTTTTCCACCCCTGTACTTAAGTACATTTGAAACCAGATACTTTCAGACTTTTACTCAAGTAGTATTTTACTGGGTGTACATTAAGATATCTTTACTTTTACTCAAGTATGATAACTGAGTACTTTTCCCACCACTGAAAAAACTAGCCATTGACCTAGCAGAAACTGTTTAAACCTGATGTATAGGGTATGGGTGGGGCCATGTGACCTGGCCAGGAAAAACTACAAGGTTCATAACTAAGTCAGCTGGCCAGGAAAAACTACAAGGTTCATAACTAAGTCAGCTGGTCAGAAATAACTACAAGGTTCATAACTAAGTCAGCTGGTCAGGAAAAACTACAAGGTTCATAACTAAGTCAGCTGGCCAGGAAAAACTACAAGGTTCAAAACTAAGTCAGCTGGTCAGAAATAACTACAAGGTTCATAACTAAGTCAGCTGGTCAGGAAAAACTACAAGGTTCATAACTAAGTCAGCTGGCCAGGAAAAACTACAAGGTTCATAACTAAGTCAGCTGGTCAGAAATAACTACAAGGTTCATAACTAAGTCAGCTGGTCAGGAAAAACTACAAGGTTCAAAACTAAGTCAGCTGGTCAGGAAAAACTACAAGGTTCATAACTAAGTCAGCTGGTCAGAAATAACTACAAGGTTCATAACTAAGTCAGCTGGTCAGAAATAACTACAAGGTTCATAACTAAGTCAGCTGGTCAGGAAAAACTACAAGGTTCATAACTAAGTCAGCTGGTCAGAAATAACTACAAGGTTCAAAACTAAGTCAGCTGGTCAGGAAAAACTACAAGGTTCATAACTAAGTCAGCTGGTCAGAAATAACTACAAGGTTCAAAACTAAGTCAGCTGGTCAGGAAAAACTACAAGGTTCATAACTAAGTCAGCTGGTCAGGAAAAACTACAAGGTTCATAACTAAGTCAGCTGGTCAGAAATAACTACAAGGTTCAAAACTAAGTCAGCTGGTCAGGAAAAACTACAAGGTTCATAACTAAGTCAGCTGGTCAGGAAAAACTACAAGGTTCATAACTAAGTCAGCTGGTCAGAAATAACTACAAGGTTCATAACTAAGTCAGCTGGTCAGAAATAACTACAAGGTTCATAACTAAGTCAGCTGGTCAGGAAAAACTCTTGCCGCTAAGTATAGGAGCTGAAGATGCACAAGGGAAAACAGCAGAATTATCAAGATGAACAGAGGAGAATCACAGAGGAGAATCACACTACTTCTCTCCCATCATTTTACTGTGATAGAAGGTGTCTGGAACGTTGTGACTCCTTCAGGTTTGTTCAACCTGATTAAGTCTATTTGGACATATGGGGAATGTTTTATGGAATTCCATGCAGCAAGGTTGAATGGGTTTACTGTAAGTGTCAGATGAAGTGCGTGCGTGTGGGTGGGTGGATAGAACTGTATTTCGAAGCAGGTGAATTGAGGTTCACTTTAGCTTCAAATCCCAGATAAGATGTACCTTGGAAAGAGTGACTTCCACTTGCATCAGTATTTCAACCAGTGTAAATGGATTATGACTATGTACTTTGAAGGCATGTGTCCCAAATGGCCCCCTATGTCTTATAGAATGCACTACCTTTGACCAAAGCCCTATGGTCCCTGGTCAAAATGGTGCACTATATAGGGAATAGTGTGCCTTTTGAGACGCATCCAAGAGTATTAATATATCAAGCAGAATCCCCACAGAATAAGCTGCTCCCTCTTGTGCGGTGGACTGTGGCGGCACGAAACATAGATGGAATGAATGGTGAGAAGTGCTTATGAAATATGGATATGAGAGAGAGCAGAGAGGAGAGGGCTCTGGATGTTGACACTCAACTGCAGTCAGCACTTTTAGTTTATCCTCAAATTTGACATGAAGTTACTTCAGATATCTCACCCCTTCACTTTAGCCTCAAAGTAGGGCTAAATCATCGACCTTGGTGTACAGTATGTTACCCATCTGTTAAATTTTGATGATTATTTACTTATTTTGTGTGTGTGTCAGGAAGTAAACAACTAGTGAATAGTTATGGTTCCTCTAACTAACTTAATAAGGTGACGTATGAATGGTTAGACGGCTGCAGGCGTAGCTATTCCAGTAGTAACCACAGCGATGTTTAGAGAGTCAAAGACCTGGTGTTTACTCCTACCACATTCAACCCACTGACCTAACCCACTGACCTATCTTCCTTACCCATGATGCAAACCACACATCACACAAACCAGCTCCAACCAAATGAAAATAAATACGGTAATGTTGTGGTTGACTGAGATGTGAGGGTTTATATTGAAGACGCAAAACTTTACGCTTGGTTCTCTGTGTGCACTGGAGGCTTGTCGGGTCTTATTTTGTAGTTAACCATGCAGCAGTACTTAGCTGTGCATGGTAACTGCAGCTAACAATTACATTCTCTATCAAATCGGTTTCAAAATAATTACAGTGTAGGTACAGTAAGTAATAGTACCATCAAATAAACAATTCCTTATATTGACATGGTATCTCTGCAGCTTTTTTTTTTTAGCTGCTCAGATAGCAGATGTTTAAAGTTGGTGAGGGAAATAAAAGTCTCCAACTTCAGTGATTTTTGCAATTCGTTCCAGTCACAGGCAGCAGAGAACTGGAAGGAAAGGCGGCCAAATGAGGTGTTGGCTTTTGGGATGATCAGTGAGATATACCTGCTGGAGCGCGTGCTACGGGTGGGTGTTGTTATCGTGACCAGTGAACTGAGATAAGGCGGAGCTTTACTTAGCATGGACTTATAGATGACCTGGAGCCAGTGGGTCTGGCGACGAATACGTAGCGAGTGCCAGCCGACTAGAGCATACAGGTCGCAGTGGTGGGTGGTATCAGGTGTTTTAGTAACAAAACGGATGGCACTATGAAAAACTGCATCTAGTTTGCTGAGTAGAGTATTGGAAGCTATTTTGTACCGGGAAAAACTACAAGGTTCATAACTAAGTCAGCTGGTCAGAAATAACTACAAGCTTAAAGTAAAGCTTGACTGGATCTCTGTAATACTTCTCTATCAAGCTTCTCTATAACCAGACAAAGTCAAATGGAGAGTGATTGATTGAACATGAGTGTTGTCATGCTGGAGGAAAAAGCTGGTTTGCATGAATACTCAAGCCCAGCTTAAGATCAGCATAGTCCTTGTTAGTTATAGTGGTGAGATTCTCTCTCTCTCTCTCTCTCTCTCTCTCTCTCTCTCTCTCTCTCTCTCTCTCTCTCTCTCTCTCTCTCTCTCTTTCTCTCTCTCTCTCTCTCTCTCTCTTTCTATCTGTCTCTCCCTCCCTGTCTCTCTCTCCCCCTCTTTCTCGCTCTCTCTTGCCCCCCTCATCTTTCTCCCACCCCCTCTCTCTCTCCCTGTCAGCCCCCCTCTCTTCTCTTCAGCATCAAAGGAGAGCCTGGAGGCCATAGTTTCTAATATTGTCTCGGAGTCCTTGTTTTTCACCAAACTACTGAGGAAACATCAAAGTGAGTTTGAAGAGTGGGATCATCCAAACAGCACAGTGACAGGACCATCTTATTTAAGTGATAATGCCCGAGAAGCAGGTGTTTTTTGGATATATTGGCACGGGTGTTGTTAGGTCCGAGATGAAGTCAAGGGCCGGCAAACCGTGCCAATATATCCTCCAAACACCGGCTTCGAGGGCATTATCACATTTATTTTATTTACTTTTTTATTTTTATTTCACCTTTATTTAACCAGGTTGTCAGGATTTGGCCAGGATTGTTCCGGTTTTGGCCACTAGATGCCCCCATTGTGCTTTTTTGACCCTTTTGTTTTCCCTTGTTTCCAGTTATTATTTGCACCTGTGCCTCGTTTCCCTTGAATGTATTTAAACCCTTCGTTTTCCTCAGTTCTTTGCTCTATGTTTGAATGTTAGCACCCAGCCCCAGCAATGCTGTGTACATTTGTTACTCCAGTTGGATTCTCTTGAGGTACTCTGTTTTTGTTCTTGTTTATTTATTTGTGATTATTTCTTTTGAGGTTTTTTCCCTGATGTATCTACCACCTTGTGGATTTACCTTTTGTCTTGGAGGATTACATTTTTTCTCTTGGAATTACTTTTGACGTTGTGGATTTATATTTTTGCCTGAAGTACTTTCCTTTTTACTTTATTAAAACACCGTCTCAAGTACTGCTGTGTCTGCCTCATATTCTGGGTTCTGCCGACTATTAGTGGCTCAGTTTACTAAGTGACTGTTTCTCACACCGGAGACCCGAGTTCGTAACCGGGTCCTGACACAAGTAGGTTAGTTGAGAACAAGTTCTCATTTGCAACTGCGACCTGGCCAAGATAAAGCAGAGCAATTCGACACATACACCAACACAGAGTTACACATGGAATAAACAAAACATACAGTCAATAATACAGTAGAAAAATAAGTCTATATACAATGTGAGCAAATGAGGTGAGATAAGGGAGGTAAAGGCAAAGAAAGGCCATGGTGGCAAGGTAAATACAATATAGCAAGTAAAACACTGGAATGGTAGATTTGCAGTGGAAGAATGTGCAAAGTAGAAATATAAATAATGGGGTGCAAAGTAGCAAAATAAATTAAATAAAAATAGTAGGGGAAGAGGTAGTTGTTTGGGCTAAATTATAGATGGGCTATGTACAGGTGCAGTTATCTGTGAGCTGCTCTGACAGCTGGTGCTTAAAGCTAGTGAGGGAGATAAATGTTTCCAGCTTCAGAGATTTTTGCAGTTCGTTCCAGTCATTGGCAGCAGAGAACTGGAAGGAAAGACGACCAAAGGAGGAATTGGCTTTGGGGGTGACCAGTGAGATATACCTGCTGGAGCGCGTGCTACGAGTGGGTGCTGCTATGGTGACCAGTGAGCTGAGATAAGGCGGGGCTTTACCTAGCAGAGACTTGTAGATAACCTGTAGCCAGTGGGTTTGGCGACGAGTATGAAGCGAGGGCCAACCAACGAGAGCGTACAGGTCGCAATGGTGGGTAGTGTATGGGGCTTTGGTGACAAAACGGATGGCACTGTGATAGACTGCATCCAGTTTGTTGAGTAGAGTGTCGGAGGCTATTTTATAGATGACATCACCGAAGTCGAGGATCGGTAGGATGGTCAGTTTTACGAGGGTATGTTTCGCAGCATGAGTGAAGGATGCTTTGTTGCGAACTAGGAAGCCGATTCTAGATTAAATTTTATTAATTAATTTATACAATTAAATAATTTATACAACGGGTAACCAACATACTCAAATAATGATTGACATATTTTCATTAAAAACGTTATTTTTACGAATTTATTCATACTATTTCATCCTTCCACAAGATATAGTCCAGAAATAAATCTAGGGTTGCTACCCAAGCCGGCTGGTCGTTCATTCTATTGGTCGGTTGCCAGAGACGCGACCCCATCTTTCAGTCTTTTTGTTCTGTATCTATGGACGAGACCCAGTCGTTCGTTCTAAATGTTCCATTGCCATACTGGCTGGCAACGTTCTTATCCCTTGTTGCTAGCTAGCCAACTACGACTAACTTACAGTCACGTCAAACAGTGCAGACAGAATAACAACAGTATCTGTATTTGTTTAAGCTGTTTTCTAGTGACATTTATTTGGGTACATCCATAACAATGAGATAATGAGGCTTGATTTCACATGGCATAGAAAATGTGGTCTCACATCAGGACACTGTTGTTCAGAGGAGCTAGCCAACAATACAGCTAACAAAATCACGTCAAACTGAAGGTGGAAGACTGCAAACTGGCTGCACTTGGTTTAGTTTTACCTTTTTTCAAATGACATTTCTTTGTAAACTCAGCAAAAAAAGAAACGTCCCTTTTTCAGGAACGTGTCTTTCAAAGATAATTCGTAAAAATCCAAATAACTTCACAGATCTTCATTGTAAAGGATTTAAACACTGTTTCCCATGCTTGTTGAATGAACCATAAACAATTAATGAACATGCACCTGTGGAACGGTCGTTAAGACACTAACATCTTACAGACGGTAGGCAATTAAGGTCACAGTTATGAAAACTTAGGACACTAAAATGGCCTTTCTACTGACTCTGAAAAACACCAAAAGAAAGATGCCCAGGGTCCCTGCTTATCTGCGTGAACGTGCCTTAGGCATACTGCAAGGAGGCATGAGGACCACAGATGTGGCCAGGGCAAAAAATTGCAATGTCCATCCTGTGAGATGTCTAAGACAGCGCTACAGGGAGACAGGACGGACAGCTGATCATCCTCACAGTGGCAGACCACGTGTAACAACACCTGCACAGGATCAGTACATCCGAACATCACACCTGCGGGACAGGTACAGGATGGCAACAACAACTGCCCGAGTTACACCAGGAACGCACAATCCCTCCATCAGTGCTCAGACTGTCCGCAATAGGCTGAGAGAGGCTGGACTGAGGGCTTGTAAGCCTGTTGTAAGGCAGGTCCTCACCAGACATCACCGGCAACAACGGGCACAAATGGGCACAATCACCGTCGCTGGACCAGACAGGACTGGCAAAAAGTTATCTTCACTGACGAGTCGCGGTTTTGTCTCACCAGAGGTGATGGTCGGATTCGCGTTCATCATCGAAGGAATGAGTGTTACACCGAGGCCTGTACTCTGGAGCGGGATCGATTTGGAGGTGGAGGGTCCGTAATGGTCTGAGGCGGTGTGTAACAGCATCATCGTACTGAGCTTGATGTCATTGCAGGCAATCTCAATGCTGTGCGTTACAGGGAAGACATCCTCCTCCCTCATGTGTTACCCTTCCTGCAGGCTCATCCTGACATGACCCTCCAGCATGACAATACCACCAGCCATACTGCTCATTCTGTGCGTGATTTCCTGCAAGACAGGAATGTCAGTGTTCTGCCATGGCCAGCGAAGAGCTCAGATCTCAATCCCATTGAGCACGTCTGGGACCTGTTGGATCGGAGGGTGAGGGCTAGGGCCATTCCCCCCAGAAATGTCCGGGAACTTGCAGGTGCCTTGGTGGAAGAGTGGGGTAACATCTCACAGCAAGAACTGGCAAATCTGGTGCAGTCCATGAGGAGGAGATGCACTGCAGTACTTAATGCAGATGGTGGCCACGCCAGATACTGACTGTTACTTTTGATTTTGACCCCCCTTTGTTCAGGGACACATTATTCCATTTCTGTTAGCCACATGTCTGTGGAACTTGTTCTGTTTATGTCTCAGTTGTTGAATCTTATGTTCATACAAATATTTACACATGTTAAGTTCTCTGAAAATAAACGCAGTTGACAGTGAGAGGATGTTTCTTTTTTTGCTTAGTTTATATTTCCATAAAAATGATGCCAGCTGATTCATGATTTCGACTGGCTGAGAAACGTTGCCTGCCTCTCTCTCTCGTCCCGACTCCCGACCCCTACACGTTCATTACTATGGGACAGGTGGAGATCGAATTTGAATATTGAAACATTGTTGCTATGACGGAGAGACAGACAGCAAGGTTTATACAAATCTCCGCTGTGGAAAACGAAATGTTAGTCTAAAAGAAATGTGAGATAATGTCTAGATGCTTTTTATAGTGGAGATCAAGTTTATAAAATGCCTGGCTGGGCTGATGAGACAGGGGATTGCGCAGTCAGATGGAACAGAGTAAATAGGCATTTTAACGTCATAGATTTGGCCGGTGGTAACTTGTGGAATAGACACCGGCTGGAATGCGGTTTTAACCAATCAGCATTCAGGATTAGACCTTCCCATTGTATAACATTTTATGCAGAACAGGGAGAATACCTGGTGTGGCTCGGAACTCACTGCTGTATTTCTGCATGGTTCATTGTGTTGAAATGCGTGTGGTTTCAGATTGTAATGTAACCCAGTGGAGGGTGTGTAGCCCTGTTTTCTAGAACTAGGCAATGCTTCTAAATGTCCTTTGTCATATTGTCACTTTATCTGGAACCTTTAAGCATATTTTCCCTCTTTTTAGTGTCATCCTTCATGCAGTCAAGACACACACACACGCACACACTCCGTTCGGACAGCTTCATTTGGAACAAGGTCATCCCAGCCCAGCATCCTTCTCTCTTCTGGGTGGTTCCTCTTGCAGGTTCTGGGTTGTTCTCCGACCTGCGCTCCCTAGTAACTGTCACATCTAGACGATGATTTATGCAAATGAGCTGTCAGGGGCTTGTGAGTCAGCAGCGATACGACGTGTGACCATTGCCAGGATACGAAGGAGAGAACAGCAAGGAGAGACGTTTATCAGGACACGAATCAGAACACAATGTTTGGGAGAAAGCTTGTAGCTATTACATTTTTTGAATTTTAGGACCCATGTAGGTATAAAAAATAAATAAAACAAAAATATAAAACAAAATATTGAATTTGGCCTTTCCTACCCTAGCCCATAGAAACACATTGAATAACACATTCATACATGCGAAACAGACAGTAAAAAAATAAACAATAAGGAATAAGGTTTTGAAGTGTCTGTCCTATATCTAGAAAAGCTCAGGAAATCTATATTTTTGGAAAACATATTTAACCTCTTTTTTTGGTTGGCACAAAACTACTTCCATAAAAAATTTTAAGCGGTACCCGGTACCTTCAGAAGAGTCCCATGATACCTGTGGGGGTTGTAGCAAAATGGAGAACACCATCGTAATCGTGAGAGTTTCCCCTTTCCATAGTAGGGTTATATTAGTTTGTAGCCCAAATGGTTTGGACGCTACAGACAGAAGTTGCACGTTGGCACATCGGCGGTACCGACTAGTCCTTTGGGGCTTGTGGGGGTCGCAGACCAAAACGGAGAACACCACCGTCTTTATGAGAGTCTCATCTTTCATAGTGGTCATATTAGTTAGGCCAAACCGTTCGGAAGCTACAGAGGTTTTCGGGGTCTGACAAACTTTCCACCGCAGATGCAGAAGGTCGACAGAGGCGGATGCGGTGGATTGAGATGCAGCCCATACAAAAAAACAAATATCTCTAGTTTAAACTGACGGATTTTGATGGCGAGTTTTTTATTATGTTAATTAGATTGACACACAGGTGGATTGATTAATAAATGACTCTAAACATACAGTTCAATCATGTGTTCATTATCAGATTTTTTTGTAACGTATAATATTTATTAGAAGAAGATATGCCACTTAGTAGATGCTTTCATCAAAGTAACTTACATTCATGCATGCATACATTTTTCGTGTGGGTTGCTCCAGCGGGATTTGAACCCACAACCCTTGGGTTTGCAATCAGATTTGGAATGAGAATTTCCTTGAGAGCTGAGAAGGTGAACCCCATTATACTGCCGCTGTTGTCTTTAGCCTGAGCGAAAGTCTGTTAAGTAGCCATAGCCAACTTGCTATCATTGTCTTGGTTGGTTAGACATGAGTTTGGCTAGGCAATGGTGCATGTCGATATTGAGGTCATTTCTATGCTTTGGAGAATCGGACTGTTTGTATCATTGTTGTGTTTGGACTGAATGTCATAGTTAGTTATGATGTAACTGTGTCTTCAGGTGCAGTTACATGACGTCCTGTGTGGATTATAGCAGTCATTACATCCAGATGTGTGGAGTTGAGATGAACCTCCTCCCTCTTCCTCTACAGATCTGCACCAAGGGGTTTAGCATCAGATTAGTAGCAGAACCTGGCCCTCGAGGTTTTCAGATGTTGCACTGATTTAAAGATTTCTAAGTAATTTACAAAAAATCTGTTGGAGTTTTTGTATGGGAAACAATGGTCCCTCTTCCCAAGGAATTTATGGTTGATTAGTTTAATCAGCTTGTGCTGGGTTAGAACAAAAATATGCAGATCTCCCTCTCTCTCTCTCTCTCTCTCTCTCTCTCTCTCTCTCTCTCTCTCTCTCTCTCTCTCTCTCTCTCCCTCTCTCTCTCTCTCGCTCTCTCTCTCTCTCTCTCTCTCTCTCTCTCTCTCTCTCTCTCTTTCTCTCTCTCCCCACATCTCTCTCTCTCTCTCTCCCCATCTCTCTCTCTCTCTCTCTCTCTCTCTCTCTCTCTCTCTCTCTCTCTCTCTCTCTCTCTCTCTCTCTCTCTCTCCCTCTCTCTCTCTTTTCTCCCTCAATCTTTATATTTCTCTCTCTCTTACTTTTTCTCCATCTTTCTTTCTCGTCCTCCCTCTCTCTTTTTTTTTTTTTTACTATTTCTCTTCAACTCCCCCCTCCCTCTCTCTCTCTTTCTCCCCCCTCCCTCCCTTTCTCCCCCTGTCTCTCCCTCTCTCTTTCTCTCTCCCCCCATGTCTCTCCCAGGGGGACTGTCACAGTCTCTTTGCTCTCCTGCCATATGCGATGTCTTTGCCAGCCCCAGCCTCACCCCAGGGCATATGATATAAGAGCTTTCATTTATTAAGGATTATATCAGAAACCCAAACCAGACCAAGGAGGTCCTGTTTCTGCTGACTGAAGGAGAGAGGGAGAGCGAGAGAGAGAGGGGGAGAGAGAGAGAGACAGAGAGAGAGAGAGAAACAGAGAGAGACAGAGAGACAGACAGAGAGAGAGAAGGAGGACGATATAGATGGTTCTTCTCTCCACCAGCAAAATGACTGAGTAGATTGCCCTTGTGTTGGTCAGAAACGCTTACATTGACTCTAATGGGGGACAAGCGTGTGCGACCTGCCGAAGGTTGTACTGGTAATTATGCCACTTAGGACTATTTGACAAGTAAGGTTGTATCGGCAAACAGACACGAGAGGGCATTCCAATATGAAATGCATTTCATTACCCCTCACCTCCTGCTGCCTGTCAGACAAGACAATATCAATCTCCTGTTCTCTTCTCTCACCGTGGAACACCTGCATATCCACAATGACCTAGTAGAGCTGGGTAGAACCAATAGAACATTTGGAACTATTTTCTGAGTTCTATTCCATTCATACTGTAGATCTTTGCTGTTTATTTCATCTGTCCTGGACACACTACGTAAACATAGCTGCACTTCACCAAATTTCGCAAGATTTTAGTTCTGGGTATCCGAGATTACTGTTTATTTGACTCTACAGGTCGTCATTGCAGATGGGAAGGAGTTCTTTATTATAGTAATACCTGGACATGTAAATAATGCTGCAAAACAGACTGTCCTCAAGAGGACAATGAAGTCCTTGAGGAAGATAATTGTATGGTCATAGCCCCATCGGTATCATCATCACTATCATCATCATTACCATTATCTCTAATGCTCATCTTCCTGAGAGAGAGAGATAAAGAGAGGTAGACAGACAAAGAGAGTGGGAGAAAGAGAGAGACAGAGAAAATGCAAGACAGTGTGTGTGTGTGTGTGTGTGTGTGTGTGTGTGTGTGTGTGTGTGTGTGTGTGTGTGTGTGTGTGTGTGTGTGTGTGTGTGTGTGTGTGTGTGTGTGTGTGTGTGTGTGTGTGTGTGTGTGTGTGTTTTGTGAGAGTCAGGGAGAAAGTGAGAGATAGACAGACAGAGCGAGAACCAGAGAGAAAGGAACAAAGAGAGAGAGAGGAACAGAAAGAGAGGAATGGTTTTGTGTTGAGCCCTGAGCAGCAGGCAGCTCTCTCTGAGGCTAACAACAGCAGCAGATGTGAGCAGGAAGACGCTGCCAGACAGAGAGAGGGTGTGTCCCAGATGGCACCCTTTTCCCTATATAGTGCACTTCTTTTGACCAGGGCCCATAGGGTATAGGATGCCATTTGGAACGCAGACAGAGAGAGAGGGCTGATGTAACAGTTTGCCGGGTGAAGGTGTTTCTGGTGCTCATTTCATTTGCTCCATGCAAGCTGTGAGCTATTGCAGGGGAGACTTAAACCTTGCTGTGTGTGCATGTGTGTGTGCATGCGTTTGTGCGTGCGCAGGTGTGTGTGTGTGTGTGTCTGTAGACTGTACAGCAGAATTCAGGGAGAAGCTCTCCAGCACTCAAACACCAGATGAGAATATAGTTACCATGGAAACACATGATTACTATGGAATGGAGTAATCATGTGTTTCTTTGGCACACTTCAGAGATAGGGGATGCGTCCCAATTGGCATCCTATTCTACAAAGTGCACTACTTTTGACCAGGACCCACAGGAACGTCAGAACGGCTGTGGTTTTTAATTTTATGTTTTTATGAATATCTCTAGCAACAACAGAATAAACACATTTTGAATTACATACCTACAGTATAAAATAGGAGAATATCCTCTTTCTAATGATGTCAACTTTATTTCTCAACTCCTAATATTGAGCGAATTACACTCACTGGAGCTAATTACACTAACTGGAGTATCTGACAGGCTTTGATAAAGCACCAGCGAATAGTGCCTCGCTCACATGCTAGTTGGAACTCTGAAATGTTCAACTTGCTAACTGGTTGAACGCGGCTCGTGTATAACTACAACCAGTAAGCAAGTAGGAGATTTCCAAGTGTTTTATTTCCGACTAGCACATGAACGGCATAGGCTACCAGTGCGGCAAGTCCCGCTGGCTGCTGGTAAGCTTTCTTGACTTTTTGCTAACACATAGCTAACCTTTGTTTAACCGGTTGCCGGTTTGCCTGGGAGGTGTTCCCTGGGCAAGAAAAAATTGAAGACCCCTGCTCTAGAGGCTACTAGCTATCGAGAGTTACCTTTCATCTCCTTGGAGGCTTGTTGCTTTTATACTGAGATCACGACAGGACACAGAAACATGGCGCCAACCAGCCAGCCAGCCAGCCTCCTGCCATGCAATAATAAGTGCTCATGGTTGGGAATGAGATACTACTTTACTTACTGCCGGTTGGGTTGGATATTAAAAATGAAATAGGGGGCTGTTAGCTGGGCAGGCTCAGGTGGAGCTTATCTGTTTTTGATTAAAAAAGAGGATCTGCTTCCATCTCGATACTCTGATAAATCAGCATGGCGCAGGCAGACAGATCTGGGCTTCACAGTAGACATGAGTGCTCCATGCAGGTCAATACACATTGAGACTGTGTTTCTCCTCTCAGACAACCCTACTACAGGATCTCTTAGCAGAGCAGCTGGGCCTCTGTTCTCCATATTGTGCCTGCTGCTCCATCCAGCTACACACACCTGTAGTGAAGTAATATTTATCATATATGTATATATACCTCACATGTGAATATGATAAGACTATGCAATTAATATGAACAAAGTCTATTAAACTGAATAGTATCTGAGTCCAGAAGATAAATAACAATGTGCATGCAGGTATTGTTGAGTCACGGTAATAGGCTATCAAGAAAGGTCTGAGAATTGTCTATCAAATAGATGTAATTACATTGTAAAAACATGGATTCACATAAACTTAAATTACAAGGCGTTACTCGCATTAACATAGCATTCATAATCTAGGCATGATCAAGAGAGAAGTCATGGCCTAAAAGGTCCATGTCATGGTGAGGAGAGGAGACAGTGTGGGTTCCTCACCACAGCAGGACAGGAACAAAGAGAAAGACCAAATGAATCTGAGTCCCCTTTATAACCATCTGATTGTTTGGATTAAAAATCCAAGTTGTAATCAATAGCATGTCATCACTGCTTCACAGAGGTTTGAGCGGCAGGTAGCCTAGTGGTTAGAGCGTTGGACTAGTAACCGAAAGGTTGCAAGATTGAATCCCTGAGCCGACAAGGTAAAAAAATATTTTAAAGATCTGTCATTCTGCCCCATGAACAAGGCAGTTAACCCACTGTTCCTAGGCCGTCATTGTAAATAAGTATTTGTTCTTAACTGACTTGTCTAGTTAAATAAAGGTTAGATAAAATAATAAATAAAAACAATAATGGAGGATGTGGAGAGCAACACAGAGAAGGCTGAATTACCACAGAGATCATATAGATGGCATAAAAGTTCTCCTCAGAGGACACGTTTCAGATAGATACCAAACATGAATACTATAGTATTACTCTACCACACGTTATACTAGTCAGTCCTCTGGGTACTGGAGAGAGAGAGAGGCATTTAATCGTATTGATGGGGGAAGGGCTGACTATCCCCTTAATAGAGTATTTTGTGTTTTGGGCCATTTGGCCTCAGGTGACAGAGCACATTTGGGTGCAGGACCTACCACACACAGACACACACACATATACACACACACGCACACACTCACATACACACATATACAACACACATACACACACACTCTTTCTCTCAGACTCACACAGGTTCAATGGCAGAAAATCCATAGCTTTTTCTAGGAGAGATTCCATTAGATAATAGATATGGAATCCATCTGGATTCCCACCTAATCTTCTCACAGGGTGCAGGATCAATACTGAGGTTGCGTGTGTGTGTGTGTGTGTGTGTGTGTGTGTGTGTGTGTGTGTGTGTGTGTGTGTGTGTGTGTGTGTGTGTGTGTGTGTGTGTGTGTGTGTGTGTGTGTGTGTGTGTGTGTGAGTGCGTGCGTGCGTGCGTGCGTGCGTGCGTGCGTGCGTGCGTGCGTGCGTGCGTGTTGGGAGAGCTGTAATGACACAGATTGGGCAGCCTTTCACTGGGCTGCCGTCAATCCGAGGGAGAGTTAATTGGTTGAAGACTGTTCTGAGTGAGGAAGGATTGTAGGTGTTGAGAAAGGTCATGTAGCAACACAAATAGAGTTTAGAGAGGTGCCTCATGTTTTGGAAGATGATAGAGTAGGTTTTTCATTTCTTTCAGGTAGGTCATTTTATAAAAGTTTAAATTAGATTTTGTCTACAGCTAAAAACACAATTTGCTCATAGTGTGTGTGTGTGTGTGTGTGTGTGTGTGTGTGTGTGTGTGTGTGTGTGTGTGTGTGTGTGTGTGTGTGTGTGTGTGTGTGTGTGTGTGTGTGTGTGTGTGTGTGTGTGTGTGTGTGTGTGTGTGTTACACCCGCAGATTTTCCGGAGTGCAGCCCGTCGTGGTTTCCTGTTGGACTTGCCAAGTGCAGTATTTACGGAAACTGTTGCCGGGCAAAATGTTCCAAACAGGGTTCCGTCTGCGGAACCTTGACTGAGCACCGTAAAGGTCAGTGTAGGGTCACCCAGAACAGGGACTGCCTTGCACACCAGTCAGTGCATGGTGGGTGGGACCATAGAAAAAAAATTATAATAATAATCTCACAGACTCTCGGCAACTTGACTGGAACACTCATGGGTACACTCAACATGGCCACCGGTCCACCCATCAAGGAAAGTTGACCTGAATGGGAACTGAGAACTGATCGTCAACCCCACCTCTGACCTCAAAACAGTATGCCTAAAAGCACCAGCAGGTGGCAGTATTCACAATGAATTCCCCTGCTATATAGGGAGGCCATCCCAATCCTGGAGTCTCTCTCTCTCTTTCTCTCTCTCGCTTTTTCTCTCTCTCTATCTCTGTCCTCTTTCAATGAATCCTCACACTCTTTGAGGGCCCTCCTCCACCCCTCCTCAGCCCTCTCACCATCCTAAAGGATTAACACTCACTTGGGTCGTTGGAGGACGATTTGGGTCACGGGAGAACAGTCAATTTCTTTTTGGGGTCTCAAACTGAGTGTGCAACATTATGTTAATATAAGCTTCATTTTGAAAGCGAATGTTTTTGTAAAAAAAAAAAAAGGTTATTAAGAATAGTTCTTGATAATGACCAACCACATGCATGATGTTGGGTGTGAATCAACGTGTGGTTATTGCCCTTTATGCATCTTCTCTATCTGTGACTTCTGCTATGAGGGAACCCTGGGCTGTCCTGTCATCTGTGTATGTCTGTCCCAGCTGTGTGATGTCATCAGTAGGAAGTTCTTCCACCAGGCCAGACACAACCTGTTTGCTCCCGTCAGGGGCCAAGGGCCAGGGGGCTGCCGTAACACACGGTAACCTGACACGCCATCAATGTCGGGGAGAAACTGCTGGTCTCTCCCAGACAAGGGCGTTATTTATTTTCTCTGTACTTGAGGAAATTCAATTCCTCCTCCTCCTAGTCACTCAGCCTTTGCAGCCTTCAGACAGAGGTTTGTCTTGAACTCTCAGACAGAGAAAAGACCCGATTTTGAGAGACATAACAGAATGGTTTTGAGGTCAGTGAGATAATTATAGAGTTGTGTAAAGGAATTAGATTGTATCACATTCATTTTGTTTCTTGAGCAATTTGTCATTTGATCCAATCAATGTTTCAAATGTTTCTCAGAAAGCAGTGGCTGGTCCTAGGCTAGTCGCAGAGAGGACACAAAGCATTGGCTGGTGCTAGGCTAGCCGCAGAGAGGACAGAAAGCATTGGCTGGTGCTAGGCTAGCCGCAGAGAGGACACAAAGCATTGGCTGGTGCTAGGCTAGCCGCAGAGAGGACAGAAAGCATTGGCTGGTGCTAGGCTAGCCGCAGAGAGGACAGAAAGCATTTGCTGGTGCTAGGCTAGCCGCAGAGAGGACAGAAAGCATTGGCTGGTGCTAGGCTAGCCGCAGAGAGGACAGAAAGCATTGGCTGGTGCTAGGCTAGCCGCAGAGAGGACAGAAAGCATTGGCTGGTGCTAGGCTAGCCGCAGAGAGGACAGAAACGACATACTGCTTCCCTCACTCCAGCCAGATCTCCAGCCAGATCTCAGGCTTATTCACTTTTCCACCTCATCAAGTAATGCTAGGATTAGAGGCATGAGAAGGATAAATGTGCATTGCATCCCTGTAAATAATCAGAAGTCATGTAAATACTACAGTTTTGAAAACTAGCTTGTCCAAAAACATGGTCTCTTGGCAAAACGTTGCCCGGTATGGTGTAAATTGAGCCACGGGACATGGTAAGTTAAGCTACCTACACATTTTTGTACTGAATGAAATATTACCAAAACCTCTTAAAACTATGTCTATCTTATTTCCCAAACACAATTCAACACAATCACTTTTTTGTATTTTAATAATTTTAAGCATATTTTAACACAGGCTTAACTCCTAACAAATACTTTGTACTTTTTAAAACACTTTTAACATAGGCCAGGCCCTGTTGTTACCTCATATCCCAGGGGTAATGCCTTGTATTACACCTGGGAAAAAGACACTTCAATTTGCTCAACTTGCCATTGGCTCAACTTACCCCAAGGCAAACATTTTGACAATATTAGCCCACACAGTTACAAGGATGCACTTTCTTGCTAGGTTTAGGACCTCATATTGAAGCTTACAGAGACCCTATCTGAAGCATAGAACAATCTTTAAATGATCTACTTTGGTTTAGAATCAAGCATCACGAAACCTCTAACACAGTAAAGTAATTTGACTTGTCGAAATTTTTTTTTTTTAAATTAACCTAAGTTGCTTACCACCTTTTCCATGTGTGTTTAATAAAGATTGAGGGGTTTCATGCTTAAAGAAATGTATGTTATATGATACAGCCTCTTCAATTAGAAAAAACAGCATACCAGAAACAACTCTATGAATTTGAGTGTTACCATTTCTCCAGCCCATCCTTCAACTTAGCAAACCAAGTGGGGGGCTTCCGTTATGTTGTTGTCCAAATAGACCAGTTGCTTGACAACGTCATGTAAATGATGCGTGCGCATCTTTGAGGCAGAAAGCTGTGTGTTGTTGTGGTTCTGGATGGTCAGATAGCGAGCACCAATGACAAGACGCTGTAATGTGGGGAATCGTAGGTGTCTCGTTTCAGCTTGTTGTATCTTGTTATTGATACCATGTCCTGTTTTGAGGTGTTTTGACTCATGTCACGTCTATGCTAATATGGCAAAAGAAATTGCTAGCTAGTTAACCAACAACTGCAACAATGTAATTCACAGACAGCAAGTGCTCATTGTGCAAATTTATTTCGGTTTTCAATAAACATTTGGAAAGAAAAGGGAGTTTACATATCGTCAACAATACTTTGATTCTAAGCCAACCCCGGCTGTTTTGCCCCAAGGGTTGCGCACACATCGATTTTGTTGCTAAACAACCCACCCGTCGATTACGGAGTTGGCCTTTATTTAGCCAAAACACAGCCGAATCGACACCCATAACAACATGGCCCATTTACTTACTGCAGCCCTTAACCCAGCAGCTTCAAAACACTGACGAATCCACCGGCTGTTGGAGAACGGAGCGGTCGATAGACTTAAAAGGTTATGCTGGATCAATAGCAAGTTGTTTTGGGCACCAGAGCTATTATATTAATGTCATCCTGAGGAATAGGCCGTGTCCAGGCAGGGTGGCCTGTCTGCTCTGGTCTGGCTCTGTTTTAATAAAGCATCTCAGAGTATTGAAGTACTGATCTAGGATCAGCCTTTTATTTCATAAGGAATACGATTACATGGGCAGGGGGGGGATGATCCCAGATCAGCAGCACTCATACTCTAAGAAGCATTATGAATAAGGACCCTGGTCTCCTCTTTAGGCCCTGCCAGAGGGAGCCTTACATGGCGCACCCCTGGTCCATGGGCTTTTACCCTGGTGTTTTACTGGAGATACTCACTATTAAGGTAGTGACATGCCAAGTGTAATCATTTGATATGTTTGATGTGGAAAATGAGGGGTGACACTGATGTGTAAGCTGGCATTTACTCAACTCTCTCTTTCTCTCATGCTCTCTTTCTCTCACACACTTTTTCTCTCTCTCTCTCTCTCTCTCCCTCTCTCTCTCTAGTCCGTGTTGCCTCCAAGGTCAGATGCTGCATTGCATAATAATGTAAACCCAGGGCTCAGAACAAGGCTCACACATACGCATGCTTGCACACATGAGCAGACACGCAACAGAGCCATGACGAGGAGAGGAAAAAGCCTTCTATTAATAGACAGCATCACAACTTCATCTCCAGCCGCAGGGCAGGCTAGAGTGCCAGTGATGCTTTCAACACAGATTCCATCAGAAGTATAGCCTGGCATAACATAGCCAAACTGATGTTGCTGTGTTTCACCCATGTGTTTCTTAAGCGACATCAGTTTAGATTAACATGTTATCATAGTCAGTCCCATCTAAAGGAACAACTTCTACCTGCTACATACAGTATGTGTGTGTAATCTTGACCTTGACCTTGAGGTCAGATAAGGCTATTAGGTGACACATAACATATAACTGGCATATGTCGCTATTGTGACATGTTGTAATGACATTGCAAACTCTTGTTTTACAGGTTTAACAATAATATCTAGATCTTTTTAAGCATGAAAACAACTAACTGGTAGCCTCCACATTTCATTACGCAAAGCAGAACCAACGTTCCCCCTCTTCTCCACCTCCTTCCCGTGGCCTGAGGGAACTGTTAGTGGTGTGGATGCTGCCACTCTAGTGTGAGTGCTCATCGATCGCCGCTCTCCGCTCCGCCAATCTATCCCTCACTCTGCTCACTCTGCCTCTCTCTGCCGCGCCATCCCTCACTTCGCCTCGCTATCCCTCACTCTGCCTCACTCTGCCTCGTTCTTCCTCGCTCCGCCTCGCTCTGCCTCTCTCTGCCGCGCTATCCTCACTCTGCCTCGCTATCCCTCACTTTGCCTCTCTCTGCCTCACACTGCCTCACTCTGCCTCGCTCTTCCTCACTCCGCCTCGCTCTGCCTCGCTCTGCCTCCCTCTGCCTCACTCTCCACAGCCAGTCCAGCTCTTCAGCGGGGGGTGCAGCCTGTCTACTTTATCTGTCACCGCTAGAGAGAGAGTCAAAGAGGGAGAGAGGAAGAGAGAGGGAGAGAGGAGAGATGGAAGAGAACGAGGGAGAGGGGGGAAACTAAAAAGCCACCTCAACTCTCCAAAACGGGCAGTCAGAAGCATCTGTTTTCTGTCTCGTTCTCTCTCTCTTTCTATCTTTCTCTCTCCTCTCTCTCTGTTTCTCAGACTCTGAAGAGAATCAATAAGGTACTCAAGCGGATTTATCTCGTGTTGTTTTCAAATGGAACTCCTCTGCCTTTCTCTGTGGTGGCTGATCCATTCACTACCCTGCCAACATACACACCTCCCCCTCAACAAGAACACATACATGGTTGTGTGTGTGTGTGTGTGTGTGTGTGTGTGTGTGTGTGTGTGTGTGTGTGTGTGTGTGTGTGTGTGTGTGTGTGTGTGTGTGCGTGCGTGCGTGCGTGCGTGCGTGCGTGCGTGCGTGCGTGCGTGCGTGCGTGCGTGCGTGCGTGCGTGCGTGCGTGCGTGCGTGCGTGCGTGCGTGCGTGCGCGCGCGCGTGTGTGTGTGTGTGTGTGTGTGTGTGTGTGTGTGTGTGTGTGTGTGTGCGTGCAAGCAGGATTTTGGTGTAGGTGGAGAACAGCAGGTAGAGGATCTGTTGTAAACAGTCATCAAACCTCTGTGTGTGTCCCAGATGGCACCATATTCCCAAATTAGTGCACTACTTTGACCAGGGTCCATAGGACTCTGGTCAAAAGTAGTGCACTACATAGGGAATAGGGTGCCATTTGGGATGAACCCTCTATTTGAACATAGAGAGCTGATGTCAGCACAACTGAGAGTCTCCCTCCATCATGCTGTATGAAAACCTGGCAACATCCATCATCACTCCCCCATACACTGTCAGAGACACACGCAGGCATGCACTTAGGTACACACGCACACACACACATGTACACACGCACACCCTGTTAAGAGAGTCTTGATTGTTTTAATTGTTCATTAACAATATCAACATAACACACTGCCTAACATCATGCATTACTACACAGTAACTTGTTGGAGCAGGCATACCAACACTCAAACATACCAACACTCAGACATAGCAACACTCAGGCATACTAACACTCAGACATATTAACACTCAGACATACCAACACTCAGACATACCAACACTCAGACATACCAACACTCAGACATACTAACACTCAGACATACCAACACTCAGACATACTAACACTCAGACATACCAACACTCAGGCATACTAACACTCAGACATACCAACACTCAGACATACCAACACTCAGACATACCAACACTCAGACATAGCAACACTCAGGCATACCAACACTCAGACATAGCAACACTCAGGCATACTAACACTCAGACATATTAACACTCAGACATACCAACACTCAGACATACCAACACTCAGACATACTAACACTCAGACATACTAACACTCAGACATACTAACACTCAGACATACCAACACTCAGACATACTAACACTCAGACATACCAACACTCAGACATATTAACACTCAGACATACCAACACTCAGACATACCAACACTCAGGCATGCTAACACTCAGACATACTAACACTCAGACATACTAACACTCAGACATACTAACACTCAGACATACTAACACTCAGACATACCAACACTCAGACATACTAACACTCAGACATACCAACACTCAGACATACCAACACTCAGACATACCAACACTCAGACATACTAACACTCAGACATACTAACACTCAGACATACTAACACTCAGAGATACTAACACTCAGACATACTAACACTCAGGCATACTAACACTCAGACATACCAACACTCAGACATACTAACACCCAGGCATACTAACACTCAGACATACTAACACTCAGGCATACTAACACCCAGGCATACTAACACTCAGGCATACCAACACTCAGACATACTAACACTCAGGCATACCAACACTCAGGCATACTAACACCCAGGCATGCTAACACTCAGGCATACCAACACTCAGGCATACCAACACTCAGACATACTAACACTCAGGCATACTAACACTCAGGCATACTAACACTCAGGCATACTAACACTTAGAGATACTAACACTCAGAGATACTAACACTGAGGCATACCAACACTCAGACATACTGACACTCAGAGATACTAACACTGTGGCATACTAACACTCATAGATACTAACACTCATAGCACTCAGAGAAACTAACACTCAGACATACTGACACTCAGACATACTAACACTCAGAGATACTAACATTCAGAGATACTAACACTCAGAGATACTAACACTCAGAGATACTAACACTCAGGCATACCGATACCCAGACATACCAACACTCAGACACACTAACACTCAGACATACTAACACTCAGAGATACTAACACTCAGACATACTAACACTCAGAGATACTAACACCCAGAGATACTATTATTCAGAGATACTAACACTCAGAGATACTAACACTCAGAGATACTAACACTCAGGCAGACCAATACCAAGACATACCAACACTCAGATATACTAACACTCAGAGATACTAACACTCAGAGATACCAACACTTAGAGACAATACTGCCCAGAGATACTAACACTTAGAGACAATAGTACTCAGAGATACTAACACTTAGAGACAATAATACTCGGAGATACTAACACTTAGGCATACTAACACTCAGACATATTAACACCCAGGTATACTTAACGTCCAGACATACTTAACACTCAGACATACTTAACACCAGACATAATTAACACTCAATCAAAATCAACACTCAGACAAACTCAACATTCAGACAAACTTAACACATGCTTAACACTCGGACATGCTTAACACTCAGACATGCTTAACGCTCGGACATGTATAACACTCAGACATGCTTAACACTCGGACATGCTTAACACTCGGACATGCTTAACGCTCAGACATGCTTAACACTCGGACATGCTTAACACTCAGACATGCTTAACACTCGGACATGCTTAACACTTAGACATGCTTAACGCTCGGACATGTATAACACTCGACATGCTTAACACTCGGACATGCTTAACACTTAGACATGCTTAACGCTCAGACATGCTTAACACTCGGACATGCTTAACACTCAGACATGCTTAACACTCGGACATGCTTAACACTTAGACATGCTTAACGCTCGGACATGTATAACACTCGACATGCTTAACACTCGGACATGCTTAACACTCGGACATGCTTAACACTTTATTTTTTTTTAAATCTTTATTTAGCTTTATTTTC
Organism: Salvelinus namaycush; assembly: GCF_016432855.1. Classification (NCBI taxonomy): domain Eukaryota; kingdom Metazoa; phylum Chordata; class Actinopteri; order Salmoniformes; family Salmonidae; genus Salvelinus; species Salvelinus namaycush. Next base: position 194,666 of record NW_024058564.1, read on the forward strand.
TTTGTTCTCTAATGATGCATGCACTCAGCTCCCTTGCATCTGTCCGTGTATGTGTGTGTGTGTGTGTGTGTGTGTGTGTGTGCGCGTCCTTGTGTGTGTGTATGTGTGTGAAATTCTATGTGCAGCCCAGTCAAGCTGAAGTCACCCCACATATAATCCATCCATCTTGCTGGCAGCCATCTGGCTATGTTGTTCTGAAGCTGCAGCAGTGGGCCTGCCTGCCCTGTGACTGCTGACAACAAGACTACTTTGAACTCGGAGGGTGTGTGTGTGTGTATGGATGTACGTGCCACACGCGTGTGTTTAGCTGAGTGTAGCTGAGTGACCGGTAGCAGGTCTGCTGACATCCGTAATGAACCCTGTCGTCTTTGGATGACATCATAACACCATGATTAATGACCCAGAACGGAGAGCGCTATGATGCGGCTGAAAAGTACATGACAATAAGCAAAAACGGTGCACTGAAGCGTAAAGCCTTGGTTAAGGTCTTTTAGACTTTTGTTACATATTGAAATCCTGTTCTGGATCTGTTCATATAGAGCAGTTGGTAAAGTCTTCTTATAATATTTACAGACAATTAGGTGCTTCAAGAATATCAGGCAACAATCCCTCTCACAAGATGCCTGAAAAATATTAATACACGTAAAATGGGTTATAATCGTAATTCTAAGGAGACTTAATACTAAGTAAGAAAACACATCACAGAAAGTGGTAACATATCTCAATTATCTCTGTGATCCCGAAAGGATGTTAGAAAAGATAGCAGCTTCATACACTTCACTAGAAATGTTTTGTTTAAACAAACACTTGTTGCATCACAGAGAGATCCTCCTATATCAGACATGTAAACCACAGAGACGCTTCAGATCACAGCACATTACATGTTCCGAGCAGCACCCCCCTGACATTGAACATCGTCTTCCTCCCTCCTCCTCCCTGTTCTGTACAACAGCTGTAATTACACACTACACATTCTCTCTCTCTCTCTCTTCAATTCAAGGGCTTTATTGGCATGGGAAATATATTAACATTGCCAAAGCAAGTGCAGTAGATAATAGACAAAAGTGAAATAAACAATAACAATTAACAGTAAACATTACACTCAGATGTTCCAAAAGAATAACTGTCAAATTATGTATATATACAGTGTTGTAACAATGTGCAAATAGTGAAAGTACAAAAGGGAAAATAAATAAACATAAATATGGGTTGTATTTACAATGGTGTTTGTTCTTCACTGGTTGCCCTTTTCTTATGGCAACAGGTCACAACTCTTGCTGCTGTGATGGCACACTGTGGGTTTTCACTCAACAGATATGGGAGTTTCTCTCTCTCTCTCCCTCCCCCCTCTCTCTCTCTCTCTTTTCCCACATCCCTCCACTCTCCCTCTTTCCCCCTCTTTCACCCCCCCCCTCTTTTATAACAAACACAATCTTCTTCTAAGAAACGGTCCCCGAAATAAAAATTACTGACTGCCGGTCGGAGCTGGTGATGTCAGCCACCAAATTTATCCCTGTCAGCCTGTGTGGGGAGGAGTTCTGTCCTGTGTGTGTGTCCTGTCTCGGCTGGGAGGCCAGGGTGTCCTTGAGACCCTCTGCTCTGTGACAACCAAGTCCGGGTGGAGTGAAGCCTCCATAATATTAATAGCTGGGTGGGGTGGACCCCCAGCCCCCCAGAACATTACTGTTACCAACACTGAAGGAGGGAAGCTAAGGCTAGCTGTTAGACAGTGTGTGTATTCGTGTGTGTGTCCACATGGCAGAGGAGAGGATTCATCTCTAATATTTCTGAACCTGGATGTGTATGATATTTCTGTACTATTTAATATTACTACTACATCTAAATCAACCAAAAAGTCCTCCAAATAGGAGACGAACCCTTTGCTCTCTCTTCTCTCTCTCTTCCTGCTCTCACCCTTTACGGCCCACCAGGGGGACTACTTTTCAATAGAAAAACCTGTGTGTACTGAATGTGTATGTGTGTATGTGTGTGTGCAGCCAACCCTGTTGTGCAGTGAGAAAGGGGAGACCTAAACCATTTAAATCAATCCCCGACCCTAGAGGAACTGCCTATTGAAGCACATTCAGCTGTTGTAGTACTTAACTATCACAAATTGTTTTTAGATGATAAACCACTCCAGTCATTGATAATATATTAGAAAAATACAAATTAGTAACTTTAAAAGTGCATTTGAGGGCAAGTGTCTTTCACATCTTATAAAAGTTTATCAAATAAAAACAAGTGATTGATTTTAAATTAGCCTAATCTGATTTAGGCCTACCAAATGTTACTGTTATGAAAAATAATAATAAGAACATTATTGGAACTATACTATATTAACATGTTAGTCATTTAGCAGACGCTCTTATCCACAGAGACTTACTGTCACGTCTGCTCCCCCCCCCCCCCCCCCCCCCCCCGGCGCTTGAGGGCGCCAGGTTGCCCTGCATCACGCACTCCTATCATCCATCACGCACACCTGCCTTCCCTCGTCACGCGCATCAGCGATATTGGACTCACCTGGACTCAATCATCACCTGTTATTACCTCCCCTATATTTGTCAGTTCCCCAGCTCTGTTCCCCGCTTCTGCATTAATAGTTTTTTGTATGTTTTACTAGTTTGCTGACACTGTTACTGTCTCGTTCCATGTCCGTTCATTATTAAATGTTTGACTCCCCGTACCTGCTTCGTCTCTCCAGTGTCATTCCATGTGACACTTACAGGACCAATTAGGGTTAAGGGCCTTGCTCAAGGGCACATCAACACATTTTTCACCTAGTCAGCTCAGGGATTCAAACCAGCAACCTTTCAGTTACTGGCCCAACGCTCCTAACCGCCAGGCTACCTGCCGCCGCTAGGCTCAACCAAAGTCTCAGTAGATGACTTATTATACCATTTTTACATGACTACAATTTACTGCTTTTATTGGATAAAAAATATATAAAGAATTATGCACTACATGGAATGCAGCAACACTGCATGGTTTGTGGAGAAAGAAAGCGAAGGAAGGTGGGGGAGAGAGAGAGAGAGACATAGAGACCCAGAAAACACTATGGTGAATCACTAAAACAATACAGAATACAGTACCAGTCAAAGGTTTGGACACACCTACTCATTCAAAGGTTTTTCTTTATTTTTACTATTTTCCACATTGTAGAATAATAGTGAAGACATCAAAACGATAAAATAACAAAAGGAATCATGTAGTAACCAAACAAGTGTTAAACAAATCAAAATATAGTTCATATTTGAAATTCTTCAAAGTAGACACCCTTTGCCTTGATGACAGCTTTCCACACTCTTGGCATTCTCTCAACCAGCTTCATGAGGTAGTCACCAGGACTGCATTTCAATTAACAGGTGTGCCTTTATTAGAAGTTCATTTCTGGAATTTCTTTCCTTCTTAATGCGTTTGAGACAATCAGTTGTGTTGTGACATGGTAGGGGTGGTATACAGAAGATAGCCCTATTTGGTAAAAGACCAAGTCCACATCATGGCAAGAACAGCTCAAATAAGCAAAGAGAAATGACAGTCCATCATTACTTTAAGACATGAAGGTCCGTCAATACGGAAAATGTCAAGAACTTTGAAAGTTTCTTCAAGTGCAGTCGCAAAAACCATCAAGTGCAATGATGAAACTGGCTCTCATGAGGACCACCACAGGAAAGGAAGACCCCTTCTGCTGCAGAGGATACGTTAATTGGAGTTACCAGCCTCAGAAATTGCAGCCAAAATAAATGCTTCACGGAGTTCAAGTAACAGACACATTTCAGCATCAACTGTTCAGAGGAGACTGCGTGTATCAGGTCTTCATGGTTGAATTGCAGCAAAGAAACCACTACTAAAGGCCACAAAAAAAAAGAAGAGACTTGCTTGGGCCAAGAAACACGGGCAATGGACATTAGACCGGTGGAAATCTGTCCTTTGGTCTGATGAGTCCAAATGTTGGTTCCAACCTCTGTATCTTCGTGAGACGCAGAATAGGTGAATGGAAGATCTCCGCATGTGTGGTTCCCATCGTGAAGCATGGAGGAGGAGGTGCGATGGTGTGGGGGTGCTTTGCTGGTGACACTGTTTATGATTTATTTAGAATTCAAGGCACACTTAACCAGTACGGCTACCACAGCATTCTGCAGCGATACTACATCCCATCTGGTCTGTGCTTAGTGGGACTATCATTGTTTTTCAACAGGACAATGCTGTGTAAGGGCTATTTGACCAAGAAGGAGAGAAATGGAGTGCTGCATCAGATGACCTGGCCTCCACAATCACCCGACCTCAACCCAATTGAGATGGTTTGGGATGAGTTGGACCGCAGAGCTTTATTTGATTTTTATTTCACCTTTATTTAATCAGGTAGGCTAGTTGAGAACAAGTTCTCATTTACAACTGCGACCTGGTCAAGATAAAGCAAAGCAGTGAGACAAAAACAACAACACAGAGTTACATATGGGATAAACAAACGTACAGTCAATAACACAATAGAAGAATCTATGTACAGTGTGTGCAAATGTAGTAAGAATAGGGAGGTAAGGAAATAAATAGACCATAGTGGCAAAATAATTACAATTTATCATTAACACTGGAGTGATAGATGTGCAGATGATGATGTGCAAGTAGAGATACTGGTGAGCAAAAGAGCAAGAAAAATAAATAACAATATAGGGATGAGGTAGTTGGGTGGGCTATTTACAGATGGGCTGTGTACAGGTGCAGTGATCGGTGAGCTGCTCTGACAGCTGATGCTTAAAGTTAGTGAGGGAGATATAAGTCTCCAGCTTCAGTGATTTTTGCAATTTGTTCCAGTCATTGGCAGCAGAGAACTGGAAGGAAAGGCAGCCAAAGAGGTGTTGGCTTTGGGGATGACCAGTGAAATATACCTGCTGGAGCGTGTGCTACGTGTAGGTCTTGCTATGGTGACCAGTGAGCTGAGATAAGGCGGGGCTTTACCTAGCAGAGACTTATAGATGACCTGGAACCAGTGGGTTTGGCGACGAATATGTAGCCAGGGCCGGCCAACGAGAGCATACAGCTCGCAGTGGTGGGTAGTATATGGGGCTTTGGTGACAAAACGGATGGCACTGTGATAGACTACATTCAATTTGCTGAGTACAGTGTTGGAGGCTATTTTGAAAATGACATCACCGAAGTCAAGGATCGGTAGGATAGTCAGTTTTACGAGGGTATGTTTGGCAGCATGAGTGAAGGAGGCTTTGTTGCAAAATAGGAAGCCGATTCTAGATTTAATTTTGGATTGGAGATGCTTAATGTGAGTCTGGAAGGAGAGTTTACAGTCTAGCCAGACACCTAGGTATTTATAGTTGTCCACATATTCTAAATCAGAACCGTCCAGAGTAGTGATGCTAGTCGGGCGGGCGGTTGCGGGCAGCAATCGGTTGAAGAGCATGCATTTCGTTTTACTAGCATTTAAGAACAGTTGTAGGCCACAGAAGGAGTGTTGTATGGCATTGAAGCTCGTTTGGAGGTTTGTTAACACAGTGTCCAAAGAAGGGCCAGATGTATACAGAATGGTGTTGTCTGTGTAGAGGTTGATCAGTGAATCACCAGCAGCAAGAGCGACATCATTGATATATACAGAGAAAAGAGTCGGCCGGAGAATTGAACCCTGTGGCACCCCCATAGAGACTTCCAGAGGTCCGGACAACAGACCCTCCGATTTGACACACTGAACTCTATCTGAGAAGTAGTTGGTGAACCAGGCGAGGCAGTCATTTGAGAAGCCAAGGCTATTGAGACTGCCGATAAGAATGCGGTGATTGACAGAGTCGAAAGCCTTGGCCAGGTAGATGAAGACGGCTGCACAGTACTGTCTTTTATTGATGGCGGTTATGATATCATTTAGGACCTTGAGCGTGGCTGAGGTGCACCCATGACCAGCTCGGAAACCAGATTGCATAGTGGAGAAGGTACGGTGGGATTCGAAATGGTCGGTGATCTGTTTGTTAACTTGGCTTTCAAAGACTTTAGAAAGGCAGGGCAGGATGGATATAGGTCTGTAACAGTTTGGGTCTGGAGTGTCTCCCCTTTGAAGAGGGGGATGACCGCGGCAGCTTTCCAATCTTTAGGGATCTTAGACGACACGAAAGACAGGTTGAACAGGCTAGTAATAAGGGTTGCAACAATTGCGGCGGATAATTTTAGAAAGAGAGGGTCCAGATTGTCTAGCCCAGCTGATTTGTAGGGTCCAGATTTGGCAGCTCTTTCAGAACATCAGCTATCTGGATTTGGGTGAAGGAGATGCTGGGGGGGGGGGGGGGGCTTGGGCAAGTTGCTGCGGGGGGTGCAGAGCTGTTAGCTGGGTTAGGGGTAGCCACGTGGAAAGTATGGCCAGCCGTAGAAAAATGCTTATTGAAACTCTCGATTATCGTAGATTTATCGTGGTGAGTGTTTCCTAGCCTCAGTGCAGTGGGCAGCTGGGAGGAGGTGCTCTTGTTATCCATGGACTTTACAGTGTCCCAAAACTTTTTGGAATTAGTGCTACGGGATGCAAATTTCTGTTTGAAAAAGCTAGCGTTTGCTTTCCTAACTGACTGTGTATGTTGGTTCCTGACTTCCCTGAAAAATTGCATATTGGCTATTCGATGCTAATGCAGTACGCCACAGGATGTTTTTGTGCTGGTCAAGGGCAGTCAGGTCTGGAGTGAACCAAGGGCTATATACACTGCTCAAAAAAATAAAGGGAACACTTAAACAACACAATGTAACTCCAAGTCAATCACACTTCTGTGAAATCAAACTGTCCACTTAGGAAGCAACACTGATTGACAATAAATGTCACATGCTGTTGTGCAAATGGAATAGACAAAAGGTGGAAATTATAGGCAATTAGCAAGACACCCCCAATAAAGGAGTGATTCTGCAGGTGGTGACCACAGACCACTTCTCAGTTCCTATGCTTCCTGGCTGATGTTTTGGTCACTTTTGAATGCTGGCGGTGCTCTCACTCTAGTGGTAGCATGAGACGGAGTCTACAACCCACACAAGTGGCTCAGGTAGTGCAGCTCATCCAGGATGGCACATCAATGCGAGCTGTGGCAAGAAGGTTTGCTGTGTCTGTCAGCGTAGTGTCCAGAGCATGGAGGCGCTACCAGGAGACAGGCCAGTACATCAGGAGACGTGGAGAAGGCCGTAGGAGGGCAACAACCCAGCAGCAGGACCGCTACCTCCGCCTTTGTGCAAGGAGGAGCACTGCCAGAGCCCTGCAAAATGACCTCCAGCAGGCCACTGGAGGTCACTGGAGCTAGGCCCATCTCCAAGTGCCGGGAGATGGGCCTAGCTCGAGGCTAGCTCAAGGCTAACTGGTGCTTGCTTCGGGACAGAGGTGTTAGCCAGCAATAGCCACTCGGTTGCAGCTAGCTAGCTGCGATGATCTGGTGTAATGGTCCAGAGATTGCGGCAGGAATCCTGGGATGTGGTAGAGAAAAGCAGTCCGATATGCTCTGGGTTGATATCGCACTGTGCAGACTGGCAGATATTGACCGAGCTAAAGCTGGCTGGTGTCCGAGCTAAAGGTGAAGACCACTAGCAGTGGCTTACAATGACTACTAGCTAGTTAGCTGGCTAGCTTCTGATGGAGGTACCAGTTATAAAGTATAAAAATAGCAGATCCGTACCACATTGGGTGAGGCGGGTTGCAGGAAAGTATATTTAGTTCATAGATGGAAATTGAGATTAAAATATATAAAAAACAAAACAAAGAAAGACTATATATACGGGACAAGACGGGACAAGACAAACACATCCATATTGGGCTTTACAATCATTTACAAAAAGACTTATAAAATAAAATGACAGTAAGGATCTTTAAAAAGAACTTGCAGTGTTTTGTGTTGGCGGTTGTCCTATTTGTCTGTGGTTCTAGACTTTAGGGTGGTTCTTCGAATAGATTTCGGATCAGCTTCTGCTACGCCATCTTGGATTTTAGAGTGAAGGAAGAGCAGCCAACAAGTGCTCAGCATATGTGGGAACTCCTTCAAGACTTGAACAATTATTCCAGGTGAAGCTGGTTGAGAGAAAGTCAAGAGTGTGCAAAGCTGCCATCAAGGAAATGGTTGGCTACTTTGAAGAATCAAACATATTTTGATTTGTTTAACACTTTTTTGGTTACTACATGATTCCATATGTGTTATTTCATAGTTTTGATGTCTTCACTATTATTCTACAATGTAGAAAATAGTAAAAATAAAGAAAATCCCTTGAATGAGTAGGTGTGTCCAAACTTTGACTGTACTGTACTGTACACTATGGAAAAAGAAGGAACAACACATCAGACATCAGCTCAATGTAACTGAATAATCCATAGACTCTAACCACTTCTGGGAAAATTGGAAAACAAACAACAGCACAAAGAGTTATCTATCCAAAATTGAGATGTATGGGTAAACCACTTCTCCAATCTTTTTCAAATCATATCAAATTTTATTTGTCACAGGTCTACACCTTTCACCTTACAGTGAAATGCTGACTTACAAGCCCTTAACTAAAAATGCAGTTTTAAGAAAATACCTAAAAAAAAGTAACAAATAAAAGTAACAAATAATTTCAGAGCAGCAGTAAGATAATAGCGAGGCTTTATACAGGGGGTACCGGTAAACAGTCAATGTGCGGGGGCACTGGTTAGTAGAGGTAATTGAGGTAATATGTACATGTAGGTAGAGTTATTAAAGTGACTATGCGTAGATAATAACAGAGAGTAGCAGCAGCGTAGAAGAGGGGGGCAATGCAAATAGTCCGGGTAGCCATTTGATTAGATGTTCAGGAGTTTTATGGCTTCGGGGTGTTTAGAAGCCTCTTGGACCTAGACTTGGTGCTCCGGTACCGCTTGCCATGCGGTAGCAGAGAGAACAGTCTATGACCAGGGTGGCTGGAGTCTTTGACAATTTTTAGGGCCTTCCTCTGACACCGCCTGGTATAGAGGTCCTGGATGGCAGGAAGCTTGGCCCCGGTGAAGCACTGGGCCGTACGCACTACCCTCTGTAGTGCCTTGCGGTCGGAGGCCGAGCAGTTGCCATATCAGGCAGTGATCAAACCCATCAGGATGCTCTCGATGGTGCAGCTGTAGAACCTTTTGAGGATCTGAGGACTCATGCCAAATATTTTCAGTCTTGTGAGGGGGAGTAGGTTTTGTCGTGCCCTTTTCATGACTGTCTTGGTGTGCTTGAACCATGTTAGTTTGTTGGTGATGTGGACGCCAAGGAACTTGAAACTCTCAACCTGCTCCACTACAGCCCCATCGATGAGAATGGGTGCGTGCTCGGGCCTCCTTTTCCTGTAGTCCACAATCATCTCCTTTGTCTTGATCACGTTGAGGGAGAGGTTGTTGTCCTTGCACCACACGGTCAGATCTCTTACCTCCTCCCTATAGGCTTTCTCGTCGTTGTCAGTGATCAGGCATGTTGTGTCATTGGCAAACTTAATGATGGTGTTGGAGTCGTGCCTGGCCGTGCAGTCATGAGTGAATAGGGAGTACAGGAGGGGACTGAGCACACACCTCTGAGGGGCCCCCATGTTGAGGATCAGCGTGGTGTATGTATGGTTACCTACCCTTACCACCAGGGGGAGGCCCATTAAAAAGTCCAGGATCTTAGCTTGGTGATGAGCTTTGAGGGCACTATGGTGTTGAATGCTGAGCTGTAGTCAATGAATAGCATTCTCACATAGGTGTTCCTTGTGTCCAGGTGTAAAAGGGTAGTGTGGAGTGCAATAGAGATTGCGTCATCCTTGGATCTGTTGGAGCGGTATGCAAATTGGAGTGGGTCTAGGGTTTCTGGGATAATGGTGTTGATGTGAGCCATGACTAGCCTTTCAAAGCACTTCATGGCTACAGACGTGAGTACAACGGGTCGGTAGTCATTCAGGCAGGTTACCTTAGTGTTCATGGTCACAGGGATTATGGGGGTCTGCTTGAAACATGTTGGTATTACAGACTCTGACAGAGAGAGGTTGAAAATGTCAGTGAAGACTCTTGCCAGTTGGACAGTCCATCCTCGGAGTACACGTCCCGATAATCCTTTTGGCCCTGCGGCCTTGTGAATGTTGACCTGTTTAAAAGTCTTACACACATCGGCTGTGGCGAGCGTGATCACACAGTCTTCCGGAACAGCTGATGTTCTCATGCATGTTTCAGTGTTACTTGCCTCGAAGCGAGCATAGACATTATTTAGCTTGTCTGGTACGCTTGTGTCACTGGGCAGCTCTCAGCTGTGCTTCCCTTTGTAGTCTGTAATAGTTTGCAAGCCCTACCACATCCGATGAGCGTCGAAGCTGGTGTAGTACGATTCGATCTTAGTCCTATATTGATGCTTTGCCTGTTTAATGGTTCGTCGGAGGGCATAAGGGATTTCTGATAAGCTTCCGGGTTAGAGTCCCGCTCCTTGAAAGCGGCAGCTCTACTCTTTAGCTCAGGACAGATGTTGCCTGTAATCCATGGCTTTTGGTTGGGGTAAGTACGTTCAGTCACTGTGGGGACGACGTCATCGATGCACTAGGAGCGCCGCCTCTGGATGAATGTTTTCCTGTTTGCTTATGGCGGTATAGAGCTCATTGAGTGCGCTCTTAGTGCCAGCGTTGGTCTGTTGTGGTATGTAGACAGTTACGAAAAATACAGATGAAAACTCTCTCGGTAGATAGTGTGTTCTACATCTTATCATGAGATACTCTACCTCAGGCGAGCGAAACCTCGAGACTTCCTGCACCAGCTGTTGTTTACAAATATGCATAGACTGCCACCCCTTATGTTACCAGAGGCTGCTGTTCTATCCTGCCGATAGAGTGTATTTCCCACCAGCTGTATGTTATTCATGTCGTCGTTCAGCCAAGACTCTGTGAAACATAATATATTACTGTTTTTAATGTCCCGTTGGTAGGATATATGTGCTTATAGTTCGTCCCATTTATTTTCCGGCGATTGTACGTTGGCTAATAATACGGATGGCAAAGGCAGATAAGCCACTCGTTGCCTGATCCTCACAAGGAACCCCGATCTCCTTCCGTGAAATCTCAGTCTCTTTCTCCTGCGAATGACGCGGAGGAGGGCCTGTTCGGGTGTCTGGAGTAAATCCCTCTCGTCCAAATCATGAAAGAAAAATTCTTCATCCAATTCAAGGTGAGTAATCGCTGTTCTGATGTCCAGAAGCTCTTTTCGGTCATGAGAGATGGTAGCAGCAACATTATGTACAAAATAAGTTACAAACAATGCGAAAAACAAACAAAATAGTACGGTTGGTTAAGGGCCAAAAAAAACGTCAGCCATCCTCTCCGGCGGCATTAGAATATCATTGTACAATTTGGCCCTATAACAAAGAACAAACAGCAAAAATATATACATGATCAAATACAAATATTAGAATCAACTATTAAAGACTACCAGAACCCAATGGATTCTCCAATTACATTGAATTAACTACAGGACAAAATACAAACCCTTCAAACTCAAAAGGCCTGTGGTCTTGATCGTGTCCTTAATGAAACGATCAAATATACAGACCGCAAATTCCAATTTGCTATACTTAAACTCTTTAACATCATCCTCAGCTCTGGCATCTTCCTCAATATTTGGAACCAAGGACTGATCATCCCAATCCACAAAAGTGGAGACCAATTTGACCCCAATAACTACCGTGGGAAATGCGTCAACAGCAACCTCAGGGAAATCCTCTGCATTATCATTAACAGCAGACGCGTACATTTCCTCAGTGAAAACAATGCACTGAGTAAATGTCAAATTGGCTTTTACCAAATTACCGTATGACAGACCACGTATTCACCCTGCACACCCTAATTGACCAACAAACAAACCAAAACAAAGGCAAAGTCTTCTCATGCTTTGTTGATTTCAAAAAACTTTTGACTCAATTTGGCATGAGGGTCTGCTATACGAATTGATGGAAAGTGGTGTTGGGGGAAAAACATACAACATTATAAAATCCATGTATACGAAAAACAAATGTGCGATTAAAATTGGCAATAAACACACACATTTCTTTCCACAGGGCAGTAGGGTGAGACAGGGATGCAGCTTAAGCCCCACCCTCTTCAACATATATATCAATGAATTGGCGAGGGCACTTGAACACTAGAATCTGAAGTCAAATGTCTACTGTTTGCTGATGATCTGGTGATTCTGTCCCTAACCAAGGAGGATCTACAGCAGCACCTAGATCTTCTGCACAGATTCTGTCAGACCTTGTCCCTGACAGTAAATCTCAGTAAATCTCAGTTGCCAGGACCACAAAAACAAATACCATCTAGACACCGCGCTCTAGAGCACACAAAAAAACTATAGATACCTCAGTCTAAACATCAGTGCCACAGGTAACTTCCACAAAACTGTGAACGATCTGAAAGACAAGGCAAGAATGGCCTTCTACGCCATCAAAAGGAACATAAAATTTGACATACCAATTAGGATCTGGCTAAAAACACTTAAATTAGTTATAGAACCCTAGTTATAGAACCCATTGCCCTTTATGGTTGTGAGGTCTGGGGTCCGCTCACCAACCAAGAATTCACAAAATGGGACAAACACCAAATTAAGACTCTGCATGCAGAATTCTGCAAAAAAAATCCTCTGTGTACAATGTAAAACACCAAATAATGCGAGTGTACTGTGAGTGTAACTTTTGTGAGTGTAATATTTACTGTCAATTTTTTTGTTTATTTCACTTCTGTTTACTATCTACTTCACTTGTTTTGGCAATGTTAACATATGCTTTCCATGCCAATAAAGCCCTTAAATTGAAATTGAATTGAGAGAGAGAGAAGTAGAGAGTGAGAGAGTGTGAGGAGAGAGAGAGAGAGAGTGTGAGAGAGAGAGAGAGAGAGAGAGCAAGAGAGAGAGAGAGAGCGAGAGAGAGAGAGAGCGAGAGAGAGAGAGAGAGAGAGGGATAACAAGAATGAAAGGCAGGACGAGAGGGAGGGAAGGAGAGAAACAAGCACAGCATGAGAAGTGATTGATTCTATTTGATGTACTGCTCCAGCTTCAGCACTGCTTGGCCCTCCCTCCGGGCAGTTCAGCTGTGCTTCACTAAGAGGTTGCCTGCTCTGTGAGTGTGCGTGTGTGTATGAGTGTGCGTGTGCGCGAATCGTGCATGCACGCGTGTGTGCACTCGTTCCTGTGTGTGCGAGCGCGTGCATGTGTGTCGGGGAGACATTGTTCCTTGACGTCACCACTCAGCCAAGCCTGCCGCTGTAGCTGCCGCTGCTCGCCTCTCAAACATGTCTTTGTTATTCCGTAGCTTCCGTCGGAGACCGGTGACTCGCAAAATACGGAACCGATAGCCTACTTACCAAAGATCTGCATGGCGCTCTGACTCTCTGTCGACGACTGAGAGCGGATGTGACATGTAAAATATAGGCTATTAACGATGTTGTTATTCAGAGGAAAATAATAGCCTAATGATAACAACAACAATAATTTGTTTATTTTATATGCCATTAGGCCTATTTATAATATTCTCCTATTATTTCAATTATTATAATTATTATGATTATGCATATTGTGAATAGCGTTTATGTAGACATATTAGCTAGCCTATGTTATTATTGTTATGTGAGTGTTATTATTATTGTTATTATTATTACAATATAGGCATATTTGTATTGATTTGTGTATTATCCTTGTAATCATTATTACCATTTGTTATTATTAGGCTATTAGTATCATCATTTATATAATCAATATTAGTCCTAATATAGGCCTACATCTATTAAATTGTTTAGCACGTTTTTGAGTGATTTGATTTCAACAGTTTATAAAAATTTGAAAAATGTATTTAGTTGGTAATACATTACCAAACACACCTCCTCCACTAAGAATCGAAATCCAAACTGACCGAGAAAAAAAAATGATTTCATTCTCGTCCGCTCAGGCGTTTACAGCTTGTCCTATGGCCTTTCTGTATGGCAGGTCACTCCCGTAGTATTCCTAAATCGCTCCCACCACCGGAATCTGGGACACATTTTGTCAGCAGCCGCCAAGCATGGCTCCTTCTGTGGTAACTGAATAGCCAGTGTAATTTGACACTTCAACTTGCCGTGGCTCTCTACGGTAGTTGATTCAGTCACTCACACGCCAACGCTACCGTGATCGGTTTTTCTTGTATTTGTGAAGTGAAAGGGGACGCAGTGTAGGTCTACACGAAATTCGGGAAAACAAAGCGGATTTCTTCTCCTAGCTGAGCTAAAAGTAAGTTCCGTTCCGTGGTTGTTTCCGTATTGTAGGCTGTTCAATCACACCTCGCCGTGGGTTGGTTGCACAGACAGACATGGTTTTGTGTGTGGGCATTAACGTTACTGCCTTAGATGAGTTCGCTTCTCGCTGGCCAGACTCGACCCCAGCGCCAACAATAGACTGACCTAGAAGCCAGAGAATCAGAACAGAACTAGCCGGTATACTTAAGCTGGATAGGTATTTTATTGTTTTACTATTGTGTCCGAGTCTAGAAATAGATCATTTTAGCTAGGTCCGTGCATAGCGTGGATTTGTTGCGTGCGGTTAGTTGTGGATTGTTCGGTTGCGTTTAGCCTACATTGAGAAATTAGAGAAGGCTGTTTGATTGTTGGTAAACAAATTACGTTGATTAGTTTGCTGGGGTTAATCTTCCCTTAATCTGGGAATGTATGTCAGTTAACTAATAGGCTAGTTCAGCAAGCAAAACAAGGCTGGACTGAGTTGACTGCTTTCTAAAATAGCCTAGCCTACCTGTTGTAATAATAGCCTACCACAAATCCAAACTGCTTTGCTGTTTTGGCACGTTGTTAGTGTTACAATGTAACATTTGTATCTCCCGCTCTCAACATGTAAAAATGTGTAGGCCTAGCCTACTAGGCTATTATTTGTATGCGCGCGCCACGTAAATTATGCAGCACTGAACTGTTAAAATAGACTTTATATCTTGCATTGTATTTTCCAATCAGACTTGCAGAAAACCTATCGCGGGGCAGCTGTGCGTGCCACGGGCGGCGGCGTCTCTGGCGAGCCCTCCCGATAAATTCCTCCGTCTGGATGTGAGGCCAGCCGGGGCAGCGGCGGGCGGACCTCCCGGTGGGTGGGTGGGAGGGAGCAGAACTGGCTTCTCTTTCATTACCCTCTCCACCCGGGCCATGATGGGAGAAAGACAGAGAGCAGCCAACTCGCAAAGGAAACAATCCTGTAGACTGCACTGAATGAACGGGAGGGGAGAGAGAGAGAATGCCCTTTTCCTCTCGTTAGTGAGGTATGGGAGTTGGGGGAAACACGAGTTGGAGCGGGTGCGGTAGTTCAGAGAGAGGCAGGGAGGGAGGAAAAGCTATGGATGTTGATTTCAGATGTTGTAAAGGGGCATGAAACTCCACTTCCAGAAAACCGTAATCCAACAGGTAATAAATAGGCACATGGATGGGTTTTGTTTATGTTATCATTAAGGTAGTTTAATGTAGTCTACAGTTTAAATGTTAACCTATTTACCAGCTGCGTACACTGTCCTGAACATAACTGGAATGCTTTATGTTTATAATTGATTAATAGACACAGCTTGTAAGAATGTGTTAATAAAACATAATTGGACAGTAAACAGTAAACTTGACCTAGTCAGTGTAACTAAGTTAACAACACTTCTAAAGTGGGAGTAAAGCCTCACACCATAGACACACTATCTCACTGTCAGTCAAGATAACAGGTGCAAGTTGTATGAGGGAAGCCCATCCATCCACCTTTTTTTCACCTGTCAGCAGTCATGAAGCAAAGGAGACAAGGAAATGAAGCCAATCAATACAATTGGAACCAATGCAGTGTTTATGGGCTGACAGTGTGGGTGAGTGGAGTGGTGGATTAAGGGAGACCGTGGAGGAAACAAGGAAATTAATCATATGCGTATTGGATCTAGGCCTGGATGTGTATTATGATTCTTTTGCTATTCCACCCACAGCTTCCCTAGTCAGCCAAGATAACAAGCTGTATGAGGGAAGCCCATCCACCTATCTGCATTCATTAGGCAATGGAGACAAGGAAATAAAGAAAGATGAAACCCTGTAAATACACTCCCATTGCTCCTCACACAATCACAAACTCATAGTAGTTCCAATCTTCTTCCATATTCTCTCTCTTCCCATTCCCCACCCACAGCCTCAGAGCCTAGAATTGAGCTAAGGTAACGCATTTCCAACCTCCACCACACTAATCACTGCTTTGACAGCTTGACGTTTCACCTAACTGTTAGTGTTCTATTGTAGAGGGTTGTGAAATTGTTGGCTGGCGTTCACTCAGACTCGCTCACTAGACATGGATTCTCTGTCTGCTGGTGTCTTGCCTTTGGCTCTTATACCACCCACTCCTATCCGTCTGTCCGTCTGTCCCATAGCACAAGACAACCTTTGTTTCTGTCAGTCAGATTCTCTCTGTGTGGCGTGGTTCTCTTGGTTGTTGAACATATCACAGTTGTTTTTGTGATATGCTTTAATTTGTATTTTCTTGAAATTTATGTCAGGGAAATATCTCCAAGTGGAGAAATATGTCAATAATACCGAGGAATATTAGGAAAATCTAAAACTGCATGGAGCTTTTACATTTGGACATATTGCATATCTGAAGTATTCCATTTGAATTTGACTGCACCAGACTCCCTCAGTGTTCACACTATTGAATTTGTTATCTTTCTCTCTCCAAAAGGCTATTGATTCATTTGACTGCATGATAGCCTCCTGGTCGCAATTCCATTTGATTTGAATTACTGTTGTGTAGCATTACACCTTAATAGAAACTGGCACTCTAACCATATTTACCCAGCTAGGTTGAGAGAGAGAGATCAAACTACTATTTGGTTTTGTTTATAGGGTGTTACAATATTGTAAACAAGCACATTTCAAGAGAGCGCAGACTGGTACTCTGACTCACTGTTACTGACTTCTATTCACACATCTGTGAGTGCTGCCCTGTGGGGCCTATCTATCCATTTTACCTCTGCCAACCAGCCTCAGACCAGTCTTCTGGGGGGGGGGGGAGGTCAGCCGGTAACACTCACTCGTTTAATGAGAGCCTTTACTTCAGTAAGGTATTAGAACAGCATATAGCCTCTGTCTCTAAGTGCCTTTCCTTGAAAGAGGCAGAGTGAAAGGGAGAGAGAGAGAGAAGAGTGGCAGATACAGGTAGAGAACAGAAAGTACATGTGAGTGAAAGAGAGCGAGAGAAAGACGGGAAAAAGAGAACTCACTGGCCTTACCCTGTCACTGGCTCATGCATGTTTGATTTGACGTTCGTTGGTACTTTGCGTAACGAGTGCAGGGAAGGGGATGTCACAATGGCCATGTCCTGTTCAGTTTCCGTCTGAGCAGTGCGTGTGTCTGAGCAGTGTGTGTGCATGCCTGTGTGTGTGTGTCTGGGCAGTGCTGGAGCAGGGGCCCTTGCATGATAAATGACACCTGGCTAGGAGGCTCCACAAGGAACAAGATGAGAGTTCAAGGAGAACACAATGTTCCCTACCACTGTCCATCTGTCCACCATGCCTGCCTATTTCCCTGCCTACCTGGCTAACTGACTGGCTGCCTGCACTCAAGATTTCTCACCATCGCAAGCAATTACCTTCACATTTTTACTGCTGATGAAATCTTCACTCACTGTGTCTGTGGCAGTGAAGTGTGTGTCTGAGCAATCTGCACGTGAGTGTGTGTGTGTTAGTGCTGAGCGATTAGTGCTTTTTGAGGTCGGTTCATTTGTGGTTTGATTATTAAAACAAAATCTCAATTTACATTAAATGCATTATGAAATTCCAAAGCCAAAAATAGTGAACATTCAATTGCAAACATTGCAAATATTCCATTGTCTCTGTTAGAAGTCGACCGATTTATGATTTTTCAACGCCGATACCGATTATTGGAGGACCAAAAAAGCCGATACCGATTAATCGGACGATTTTTTTTTTCTTAATTTTTTAATTTGTAATAATGACAATTACAACAATGCTGAATGAACACTTATTTTAACTTAATATACTACATTGATAAAATACATTTTGCCTCAAATAAATAATGAAACATGTTCAATTTGGTTGAAATAATGCAAAAACAAACTGTTGGAGAAGAAAGTAAAAGTGCAATATGTGCCATGTAAGAAAGCTAACATTTAAGTTCCTTGCTCAGAACATGAGAACATATGAAAGCTGGTGGTTCCTTTTAACATGAGTCTTCAATATTCCCAGGTAAGAAGTTTTAGGTTGTAGTTATTATAGGAATTATAGGACTATTTCTCTCTATACCATTAGATTTCATATACCTTTGACTATTGGATGTTCTTATAGGCACTTTAGTATTGCCAGTGTAACAGTATAGCTTCAATCCCTCTCCTCGCTCCTACCTGGGCTCGAACCAGGAACACAACGACAACAGCCACCCTTGAAGCAGCGTTACCCATGCAGAGCAAGGGGAACAACTACTCCAAGTCTCAGAGCGAGTGACGTTTGAAACGCTATTAGTGCGCACCCCGCTAACTAGCTAGCCATTTCACATCGGTTACACCAGCCTAATCTCTGGAGTTGATAGGCTTGAAGCACAGCGAAGAGCTTCTGGCAAAACGCAGTAAAGTGCTGTTTGAATGAATGCTTACGAGCCTGCTGCTGCCTACCACCGCTCAGTCAGACTGCTCTATCAAATCATAGACTTAATTATAACATAATAACACAGAAATACGAGCCTTAGGTCATTAATATGGTCGAATCCGGAAACTATCATCTCGAAAACAAAACGTTTATTCTTTCAGTGAAATACGGAACCGTTCCGTATTTTATCTAACGGGTGGGATCCCTAAGTCTAAATATTCCTGTTACATTGCACAACCTTCAATGTTATGTCATAATTACGTAAAATTCTGGCAAATTAGGCGGCCCAAACTGTTGCATATACACTGACTCTGCGTGCAATGAATGCAAGTGAAGTGACACAATTTCACCTGGTTAATATTGCCTGCTAACCTGGATTTCTTTTAGCTAAATATGCAGGTTTAAAAATATATACTTCTGTGTATTGATTTTAAGAAAGGCATTGTTGTTTATGGTTAGCTACACATTGGAGCAACGATACGCACCGCATCGATTATATGCAATGCAGGACACGCTAGATAAACTAGTAATATCATCAACCATGTGTAGTTAACTAGTGATTATGATTGATTGATTGTTTTTTATAAGTTTAATGCTAGCTAGCAACTTACCTTGGCTTCTACTGCATTCGCGTAACAGGCAGGCTCCTCGTGGAGTGCAATGTAATCAGGTGGTTAGAGCATTGATTGGACTAGTTAACTGTAAGGTTGCAAGATTGAATCCCCGAGCTGACAAGGTAAAAATATGTCGTTCTGCCCCTGAACGAGGCAGTTAACCCACCGTTCCTAGGCCGTCATTGAAAATAAGAATGTGTTCTTTAATTAACTGACTTGCCTAGTTAAATAAAGGTGTAAAAAAATAAAATAATAATCGGCCAAATCGGTGTCCAAAAATACCGATTTCCGATTGTTATGAAAACTTGAAATCGGCCCTAATTAATCAGCCATTCCGATTAATCGGTCGACCTCTAGTCTCTGTCAGGTCCACATAGAAAAATAGGAAATGACTATGAAATAATAAAATATTTCAGTTGCATATTACTTAGTTTTATTTAGTCATCATCTCTGCTCAGACAGTAGCAGCCAGACAGACAACTGTCTAACGTTATTTCTGTGCTCCCCGTACTGTACTGTCTTTAGTCATCCTATTTAGCTAGGCTAGCCTGGCAAAGAATGCAGAAAAGCTGCCTGACAATCATTTTACTAGTTTTTCAAAGTAGATAAGGCATACTTTCACACACTGTCTCTATCCCTCTTTCTCATGTGGTCTGTGTGTATCTAACCTAACGTAGCAGATGTAAAAGTGTATCCATCTCTGTCCAAGTAGGAAAAAAAGACGCAGTAGATTATGGTCATTGTAGTTCAAGGAAAATAACAAATCCAACTTCATCTTATCGTCTCCAGCACCACACCAACAGCAACATATGTGAAAATGGTGCGTTTCTATGTTTTGTAGTAAAAAAGATAAGTGAAGATCATTGTTTCCAATGACATCATCGGTGTGCATTGTGTGATTTTTAACCAATTACAACAAAACATAGAAACGTGCCGTTTTCACATGTTGATGTTGGGGTGGTGCTGGAGATGATGAATATGAAGTTGAACATTTTTGAAATTTCCCTTTTAATTACCACATTTCTGAACTGAACTAGGTTCAATATTTGCTTAGTGAAAACTACAACTCCCTTCAGCCCAGTGTCCCATATAGTTCTTGACTTGATTTCTCTTGGAAATGAAATGATTTCTCTCTAGAGAAACGGCACGTTGGACTCACACAAAACCCACAACTAAATGGAATTCAAGTAATTGAACCGACGTCGGTCAATTAGTTGTTTAATAATGAAAAAAATCACAATGTCAGTTAATCGCTCAGCACTAGTGTGTGTTTGTCTTGTAAATCCTGTTTAAGACAAACACGATGTCCTTATCCTCAGACTGTTTTCTTGTGAGTACAGTAGGGCTGCATCCCGCATGGAACCCTATTCCCTATATAGTGCATTACTTCGAAAGTCGAAAGTAGTGCACTCTATAGAGAATAGGGTGCCATTTAGGACGCACACCTAGCTCATTAGTCTCTTCTGTTTCCATGCTGGGTTGGTGAGTTCACTGTGTCAGCTTTCCTCTGTGATCCGTCTAGGTTATATAGGTCTCTCATTTGATAATACAGCCTCTCTGACAGTATGGAAGTTAACTTCAACCTCTGCCAAGTTGCTCTCTCTCTCATACCAGAATAATAACAGTGTAATTGATTGTTTTTGTGAAGCCACCCACCTCTCATCACTACTTTTTCAAATGCATTTTCTATTACCTCATCAGAATAATGATCTTATATTCCTTTATAGGAAGTCTGGAGTCATGTCTTTGTCTGTAACTGTGTGTTTGGGCTATGGGTTTAATGTTACTATGTGTGTGGGATGGAGAGTGATGGTGTAGACTGCATGAAGACGGTAGAATCACATTCAACCTACCCTCTAGGATACATACAGATGTGCCATCTTAAAGTGATGCTACACAGGTTTTGTATCATTGTAGCTAGTATTTTGCACAATTGTGTACCATGTGATCCATTTCGTATGATATGTTACGTCTTGCAGAAAAACTAAATGTGTGTATATACACACACACACACACACACACACACACACACACACACACACACACACACACACACACACACGTGTATCTATGTATACACACGTGTGTGTGTGTGTATGTATGTGTCTGTATATATATTTATACACACACACACATGCACACATACATAAAGTACCATTCAAAAGTTTGGACACCTACTCATTCAAGGGTTTTTCTTTATTTTTACTATTTTCTACATTGTAGAATAATAGTGAAGACATTAACACTATGAAATAACACATATGGAATCATGTAGTAACCAAACAAGTGTTAAACAAATCCAAAATATATTTTATATTTGAGATTCTTCAAAGTAGTCACCCTTTGCCTTGATAGCTTTGCACACTCTTGGCATTCTCTCAACCAGCTTCATAAGGTAGTCACTTGGAATGCAGGTGTGCCTCCCTTAAAAGTTAATGTGTGTAATTTCCTTCATTATTAATACATTTGAGCCAATCAGTTGTGTTGTGACAAGGTAGGGGTGGAATACAGAAGAAAGCTCTATTTGGTAAAAGACCAAGTCCATATTATGGCAAGAACAGCTCAAATAAGCAAAGAGAAACGACCGGGCCCTTTGTTGCGACAACAGAGTGATCAAATTAAGATAGCAGATCTGTACTGTAATTCCTTGTTCTCTGACATAATTTGTACACAGTGAAACTAATTGAATGTTAGATATTGGGGTGTTGTGTAATAGAGAAAATAAAACAATAAAAACTGACATGCATGCAGTATCCACATTTCCTGAGTATGGAATATTTGGCCAAGAGGTGAGGCAAGCACGTATTTACACTAATATACAGTTGCGTTTTTGTTTTTGCTGCACACTGTAAACATTTAGTTGTGTTCCCACATGTCCCAATATCAAATTGGCGTGCCACTGCAAGGCCCACAGCGCTCTGTCTCTCCCTGCCTGCCGCCTCCTCCCAACCACTCAGCCAGCAGCGAGTGTGTCCTTTAGAGAGAGAGAGAGAGAGAAAGATTGAGTATGTGTGTGTGAGTTGTGTGTGTGCCCACTTGATGCCCTCCCCTCATTGTGACTCTGGCAGTGTAAGCCAGGCTGTTTCCCTGTGTGTGAGTGTGTGTGCGTGGCTGTTTCCCAGGGTTCTAAGCCCTGCCGGTCCTTTCATACCCCTGCTGCCTGGGCAGCTCAGATAAAGAGACATATTAAAACCTCCCTCGCTGTGGAGAGACAGAGAGAAATACCGAGGTGAAAGAGGGGTAGAGTGGGCCAGAGGAAAAGCATATTTGTCTCATCCCATGACAGGTGTCGTGTACCTGTCTAATTAAAATAGTTATCACTTTGGTGATTCAGTGAAATGATATCACTCATCAGTATATCTAAACTACATAAATAAAACTATATCTAAAATATATTTGTGATGCTTAACCCTAAATCACCCCAATTGGAAATCATCTCCCCAGGTTATCAGCCAGTCGATGTATTTAACCAGATACAATATTATTTTCCTCTCTCCCTTTGAAGTAGTTTTGGCTGATTTTCATGGGGCTACAGAGGATAATCTGTTTGCCTTCCATTTGGGACTTAATTTATTCTACTGATCAACAACATTTGCATAGAAGTAGCTTATTTTATAAAAGTGCATGCTCTTTAACCAGTAATGACATCATTCATGAAGCAGGAGGGGGTGGTCAGTTCACTGACGCAAGAGATAATATTTGGGAGAGACGTGAGAGAGACAGATTTTAAAAAAGATAAGTGAATTAATAAAGTTTTGGTGGCAATTAGTTGTCATGGTTAGCACATTATCACAAAGTACTAGGGGTAGTGAATTGATGTTAGCTTAAGCTGTTAGCTAGCAAGGAAAGTTAGCCTGCAAAGCTGGAAGCTACCGGTATCTTCTTGCATTGTAACGTGTTCTAGCCTGTATGGACATTGTTTTGAAAGCAGAAATTAACAGATTTAACATTTCTACATGTTGTGTCGCATTATTCAAGTGTGTTAACTTAAGTGGAGCAGGAGTGGGGAGATAACATGATGCAGCCCAGACTCCCAGTGCAGGCTAAGTGGAGCAGGCACGGCATGCTCACTCTATAATATGGGAGACGTCTGCTGTGCTTAGACAGACTTGATCCGTGAGACACATTTGACAGAAGTACCAAAAGTAACAAGTTCTAGCACCAAACCGTTTTTCATGTTCTAGTATCGGAAAAAATACAGATGTTTCAGTATATTGTGCAACACTAGCGTGCGTTGCGCAAATGTGTCCCCACCTTTGTTTGTTCCCGGAGACAAGCATTGATCCACTGCAGAGTACTCGCCAGGGCCCGGTCCACTGCAGAGTACTCGCCAGGGCCCGGTCCACTGCAGAGTACTCGCCAGGGCCCGGTCCACTGCAGAGTACTCGCCAGGGCCCGGTCCACTGCAGAGTACTCGCCAGGGCCCGTCCACTGCAGAGTACTCGCCAGGGCCCAGCTTGCAGCCTCCAAAACAATGTTTGTCATTGTCTCGCTGTGATTTATAATCATCTGTTGACAAACAACGGTACTCTCTCATTTTCTGTATAATTTAAAATGATTCAGAAGATGCTCAAATCCCCATTTCTCAGGAACGTATGCCAGGTGTGTAAACCAACAACAAGAACAGACTATGTAAAGCTAGGCAGATTACTATTTTATTTTTTTATAAATTGTATTTGGATTTATTCGTTTTATTAGTTTAACTTTTTACCCCTTTTTCTCCCCAATTTCGTGGTATCCACTTGGTAGTTAGTCTTGTCCCATCGGCTGCAACTCCTGTATGGACTCGGGAGAGGAGAAGGTCGAGAGCCATGCGTCCTCCGAAACACAACCCAGCCATGCCGCACTGCTTCTTGACACATTGCTCGCTTAACCCGGAAGCCAGCCGCACAATATGTCGGAGGAAACACTGTGCACCTGGCGACCGAAGTCAGCTTGCAGGCACCCGGACGGCCACAAAGAGTCGCTAGAGCACGATGGGACAAGGGAATCCTGGCCGGCCAAACCGTCCCCTAACCTGGACGACGCCAATTGTGCGCCACCAAATGGGTCTCCCGGTCACGGCCTTCTGCGACACAGCCTGGGATCGAACCCTGGGCTGTAGTGATGCGTCAAGCACTGCGATGCAGTGACATAGACTGCTGCACCACTCGGGAGGACCTAGGCAGATGACTTCTGAGATTGCATAATTTATTTTATAATGCCTCATAATACACATAACATGTAATGTTCTTATAATGTATTTCCCTAACAACTGTTCTCAGAGCCGTTTCAACTTTATAGCTCCTAATAGATGAGGAAAAGCTGATCCCAGATCTGTGCATAGTGGGCTGGGTGGGATGGTAAACATCAGACACAGACTGGGAATAGGGCTAGCCTGTCTATGAACTACATGCGCGCACGCACACACACACCCATCTCTGGATGTCATGTCGGAAGTACGTCTCCCTGATATATCTAATCAATATAACTGTGTTTCATAAGAGGTGTGTGTGCGCGACATGTCTGTTAGTGCGCGACGTGTCTGTTAGTGTGTGTGTGTGTGGGGGGGGGGGGGCTTCCTGTCCTTATTTTCTCTGGAATTTCTTTGTTTTTGGAAGTCCGGAACAGGAAAAACTGAAATGTGTGTTTTGCCTCGGGGCATGTTCTCCTTGAACACACACAAACACACACTGCCTTTTTAAAAGCCAGGAACAGCCAAGGTGCTTTTCTCCTCTCAGCGTACAACCGTTCAGCAGGCAACAAAACAGATACTACTTCTACCCTGTCAGCACTAGCTAGGCTGCCTTTAGGCTGCTAGTGTACTGAAAGTTTAACCCTCTCACACTCATGTTGAAGCTGTCCTCAATACCTCAAAGTTAGACTTTGTCAGTTGAAAGACAGTGGCATACCTTCCTAATACTGTAGCCTACATGAATAATCGAAACGACCTACATTTCCTCACTCCTGCCTGTCTGTCCACAGCAAGTATGCATGTTGAAAGTGGAACAGCGTATTTCCACTCCTGTTTAGTGAAGGAGGAAGCAGTGGTCACAATGTCCTGCTCAGCTGAGAGGGGTTAAAATGATATTTTACCTTAACACTTCATATTGAATTATAACCGCATAATAAAGCCTTATAAGATATGTACAATGCATTATAATGCATAACTGCCTATAACTCATACACACACCTTCGTTCCGATAAACAAAAAAGTAAACTGTTGCAATTGGCAACTTGTCTTTTTCAACTCTCCATGAGACCACTGACGTTCCGCCGCTGGTGTTCTGTCACTAGTTCCTTATCAGGGGCAGACTGTCACTTTAACTAGCCAACTCCCATGAAGGAAGTCTTTTCCCTCTTGTTTCCCACTTGTTTGAAGGGGTCTTGTGTTTGGAAAGAGAGGGAGAGAGGGAATTGAATAGGCTTGTTGCCTGCTTCTATTGAGCCAGGCCCATTCTTCAGCCAGCTCCTGAAACAGTTGGGAGGAGGGGAGGTATTTCCCTTTGCTGAGGAGTAGCAAGAGAAAGAAGAAAAGGTGGAGGAAGAGATGAGCGAGAGAAAGGGAGGGGGAAGATAAAGAGGAGGTGGTAGGGCGAAGAAGGAATGCAGTAGAGAGGAAGGAATGGGAGGAGGAAAGACGAGCACCCTGTCATGCTGTCAGGGGAAATCTGTTTGACGGGTCACTTTGTAAATCGTTATGAAGCCTTTCTATGAGCTGCTCTACATTTCCTTTGTACTG
This sequence comes from Salvelinus namaycush, assembly GCF_016432855.1. Classification (NCBI taxonomy): domain Eukaryota; kingdom Metazoa; phylum Chordata; class Actinopteri; order Salmoniformes; family Salmonidae; genus Salvelinus; species Salvelinus namaycush. The sequence goes on from NW_024058564.1 coordinate 220,591, forward strand.
TGATGATGGCGGTGGTAATGTTGGTTGCTGGCCAGCCGGCGGTGAGGTTGTTATTATTAGCTATCTCTCCCCTGTTCATAGAAGGGGGAGTAGAGTGAGTCAGTCAGTCAATGTTTGGACATGTGTTCTGCAGTTATGTTTTTGTGATTTTTATCTTGCTTGTGTTGCTATCGACTCAATGCTCAATTTAGTCGTTTTCACTCACAAAATAATTGCTGATATTCTAAGTACCCACTTTGTCAAATGGAACCATATTCCCTATATAGTGCACTACTTTTTACCAGGCCTCTTGGTCTTCCCTCTGTATGTGATGGTCAGCTGAGGTGAGATCCAGCAGTCAGTGCTTGAGAGGAGTGTCTCTAAACTCACTGTCACTTTCTGGCCAAACAGGTTTCAGCTCAGCGGCATCATGACAGAAAACATTAAATCCTACACAATGATAAGCCTGTATGGCATAGCGTGCTGTTGGCTCAACATCATCCACTCCTCCCCTCTGTCACTCACTCTCTCCCCTCTGTTTCTCACAGTCACTTGCTCTCTCACTGTTCTCTCTCATTTCTTTCTCGTTCTCTTGCTCTCTTCTTCCTCTCCCTTTTGAAGATCCCTCTGACCCCTAGGAAAACCCTTTTTGGTTCCAGGTAGAACTATTTTGGGTTCCTAAGTCCCTGTCTCTGTCTCTCTATGTCTCTCTCACTCTCACTCTATATAGATTTGTAATCTTCTATAGGGACTTGTCATCTGTCAGTCAACACAATATTGGTAGCCACCCCATTACCTTGTACTGGAACTATCAGAATGTATGAACCATTTGCATTTTGTTTGCATTGTAACTTCATTCAAATAGCCAATAGTCACAGCACAAACAAACTATATTTGCTTGTTGTCTGTAAGCGGGAGTTTGTGTTATGTGTGGGAAGTCACAGTCTGTCTGTCTAGCTGACTGACTGAGTGACTGCCTGACTGACGAGCTGGCTGACTGCCTGATTGACTGCCTTCCTGATGACTGATTGTGGCCTATCTCTGATAACTCCTGAAGGGTCTCTCTTTAGATCTACTGGTATATTAAACAGACGAACTGATAGTTTTACATCAAAATATTATCACAAAAAAAGATCTGCATTTGATCTAGGAAAAGGAGAAAAGCCCGTTTTGATTTGACAGTTATATTAGTGGGCCAGAGGCCATACCAGCGTTGTTACGAGGTGTGAAACATTTGAATAAAATAGGAAGAGTATTTAATTGACTGTTGGCAGATTGCAGTACGAAGAGGTGAGTCTAGACAGCACCTCTCTGCCAAATCTGACACCTCACATAACCTTGTAATGTGAAAGATCCCTTTTTATCAAAGCTTTATGAAACTACAGGCTAATGCGTTATATATACACACACACAGGCGATTTTAGCATGTAAGTGTCGTGTCTTTGGCTATGCCGGATTAAGTGTTATGACATGCTATTCTATAAAATACTTTCTCCGTAATTAATATTACCTGATTGAGCTAATCATGTAAATGTAATTAACTAGAGAGGAGGGGCACCACGAAAGAATATTTATAGAGCTGTTATCTTCCGAATAAACTCTTAAAGACCTAGTAATATTTTACATCAATAGCAGTCAATATTAATCGTCACCTTATTTCAGTCTCATCTGAAAGTTGTAAATTCTTGGTTATCTTCACGAACCCTGGCTAACAAGTTGAATCAGCAATACAAAATTGGGTTTAATTATTTATTTACTAAATACCTAACTAAATCACACAGAATTACATATACACGGAATGAATCATACCTTGATTACAAATTACGTCATAAAGGAAAACGTCCCTAGCGGGCGGAACAGATATGACAGATTGTTACACAAAAGAAAAGGGGCTGGGTTTGAGTGAAAGAGCGGGAAGACTGAGGAACAAAGGGCGAAGCTGTGCTATCGTAAATACAATATCTTATGCATTCTAAATTACCGCCAATTTGGAAAAGGAAAATGCAATAAATATTTACTCTGAGCTGTGCTTCGGTAGGTTGGTGGTAGATGGAAGGCCGTGTTGCCCAACCGGGTCCTTTGTCCTTTGAAGAATGTCTCTGCTGCTGCTGCTGAGTGGTAGACTGGATACTCTGTCTGTCCTAATTTACGTTTGCAGCTACTGTTGCTAACAACGTCTAGGAGGTATCACTTCTATAGTGAATAAGAGTTCAAAGTTCATACCATTCGCAACCAAAGCTCATGCTGAGGTTGGCTTAGTTCTGTAGTTGACATGTTATCTGAACCATTCTGACATTGGACCGTCGTCCTCACATCCTCGGAACAGGAGGTTAAATTTTTGTCAATGGCTTATATAGTGGAGGGAGAGGGGTGTGTCTGAATAGTTTATAACCCATGTCTCTTCACAGGGGCGGGCCACTGGTTGAGCAGAGCCCTAAACTTCTGAAAACCCAAATCTCTCATTTGGAAGCTAAAATTACATTTAATCTCTTCACAAATAATTTCATATTCAAACATTTGAATTAAACAACAATTCCATGTGAATCCGATACCTCTGATGTGCAGACTTTCCACAGTAGAGTTTGTCATTCTATCATTGATGAGAATGTGCAAGATGACAACCGAACTGACATAATATACCTTAAGTACCCCCGCATATGTTCACTTGGTCGGATTACCATAATATAGTTCATTTCCCCCCAACTTCTGATGTTCCCAGAATCTCTATGTTAACCAAAGGGTTTTCTAATGTCACATCAGTAGAGTAGGGAGAGGAAAGGGGGGGGAAGAGGTATTTATGACTGTCATAAACCTACCCCCAGGCCAACGTCATGACATACGTCTTGGTGAGGCAAAAAGAAGCATGCCAGCAAAGCCACAGCACTAAACAATACATAAATGGCACTATACCGGTGACAAACGGTGCCCACAAACTGTTGGGGCCTACATGAAGCTGTCCCAACAGCAGAGCTTTCTTTTCAGCACCATGGAGTGAATCCTCACCACTGCTACACCTGGCTATCAGCGGAGCCTTGTCTGGCAGCGAAACAGTTCATTCAGCCTCATTTACTGCCTTTAAAATACAGCTGATATGGCTGACTTGCTTAAACAAATGTGTTTTTTAATGAAAATTGAGATGTGCAAACTATTGCATAAGGGAATGATGAGCGGATACGTGGCAATCCGTCACTTTGATAAAGACATTAATGAGCGAGCTAAGACAGACGTTGTCGATGTAACTATTTGTTCAGAACTTCAGAAACAGAATTCAGAACATGGGCCGTTCTTACATGATTCTCTCCCTGTACACCAAGTCAGAACTGTAGGATAAATTAAGGGGGCATATAAGCCGACAAAGGAAGTGTTTACAATATTCGAATGATGACATTTCTCCAAAACAGCCTATATGCTAAATGTGTGATACCAAGTCAGAACAGTAGGCTGAGTTTTGAGGGGGAACGGGACCAAATTATTAGGGTGAAGCACATCGAATAACATTTTATTAGTCACGTGCCGAATACAACAGTGGAATGCTTGCTTACAAGCCCTTAACCAACAATGCAGTTTAAAAATAAATAAAAAATATGTATAAGAATAAGAAATAAAAGTAACAAGTAATTAAAGAGCAGCAGTAAAATAACAATAGCGAGACTATATACAGGGGGTACCGGTACAGAGTCAATGTGCGGGGGTACCGGTTAGGTGAGCTAATATGTACATGTGGGTAGAGTTATTAAAGTGACTATGCATAGATGATAACAACAGAGTAGCAGCGGTGTAAAAGAGGGGGAGGAGGGCAATGCAAATAGTCTGGGTAGCCATTTGATTAGGTGTTCAGGAGTCTAATGGCTTGGGGGTGGAAGCTGTTTAGAAGCCTCTTGGACCTAGATATGGCGCTCCGGTACCGCTTGCCGTGCGGTAGCAGAGAGAACAGTCTGTGACTAGGGTGGCTGGAGTCCTTGACAATTTTTAGGGCCTTCTTCTGACACCGCCTGGTATGGAGGTCCTGGATGGCAGGAAGCTTGGCCCCAGTGACGTACTGGGCCGTACGCACTACCCTCTGTAGTGCCTTGCGGTCGGAGGCCGAGCAGTTGCCATACCAGGCAGTGATGCAACCAGTCAGGGGATGCCCTTGATGGTGCAGTGGTAGAATCTTTTGAGGATCATGCCAAATATTTTCAATCTCCGGGAATAGGTTTTGTTGTGCCCTCTTCACGACTGTCTTGGTGTGCTTGGTCCATGTTAGTTGGTGATGTGGACACCAAGGAACTTGAAGCTCTCAACCTGCTCCACTACAGCCCTGTCGTTGAGAATGGGGGCGTGCTCGGTCCCTTTTTTTTCCCTGTAGTCCACAATCATCTCCTTTGTCTTGATCACGTTGAGGGAGAGGTTGTTGTCCTGGCACCGCATGGCCAGATCTCTGACCCCCCCCCCCCTCCCTGTAGGCTGTCTAGTCGTTGTCAGTGATCAGGCCTACCACTGTTGTGTCATCGACAAACTTAATCATGGGTTTGGAGTCGTGCCTGGCCGTGCAGTTATGAGTGAAAAGGGAGTACAGGAGGGGACTGAGCACGCACCCATGAGGGGCCCCTGTGTTGAGGATCAGTGTGGCGGATGTGTTGTTACCTACCCTTACCACCTGAGGGCGGCCCGTCAGTAAGTCCAGGATCCAGTTGCAGAAGGAGGTGTTTAGTCCCAGGGTCCTTAGCTCATTGATGAGCTTTGAGGGCACTATGGTGTTGAAGACTGAGCTGTAGTCAATGAAAGCATTCTCACAGAAGTGTTCCTTTTGTCCAGGTGGGAAAGGGCAGTGTGGAGTGCAATAGAGACTGCATCATCTGTGGATCTGTTGGGGCGGTATGCAAATTGGAGTGGGTCTAGGGTTTCCAGGATAATGGTGTTGATGTGAGCCATGACCAATTTTCAAAGCACTTCATGGCTACAGACGTGAGTGCTACGGGTCGGTAGTCATTTAGGCAGGTTACCTTAGTGTTCTTGGGCACAGGCACTATGGTGGTCTGATTAAAACATGTTGGTATTACAGACTTGGACAGGGAGAGGTTGAAAATGTCAGTGAAGACACTTGCCAGTTGTTCAGCGCATGCTCGCAGTACACGTCCTGGTAATCCGTCTGGCCCTTTGGCCTTGTGAATGTTGACCTGTTTAAAGGTGTTACTCACATCGGCTGCGTAGAGCGTGATTACACAGTCTTCCGGGTTAGCTGGTGCTCTCATGCATGTTTCAGTGTTATTTGCCTCGAAGCGAGCATATAAGTAGTTTAGCTCGTCTGGCAGGCTCGTGTCACTGGGCAGCTCTCAGCTGTGCTTCCCTAAGTAGTCTGTAATGGTTTGCAAGCCCTGCCATGCCCGACGGGTGTCGGAGCCGGTGTAGTACGATTCGATCTTAGTCTTGTACTGACGCTTTGCCTGTTTGATGGTTTGTCGGAGGGCACAGCGGGATTTCTTATAAGCGTCCGGGTTAGAGTCCCGCTCCTTGAATGCGGCAGCTCTAGCCTTTAGCTCAGTGCGGATGTTGCCTGTAATCCATGGCTTCTGGTTGGGGTATGTGCGTACGGTCGCTGTGGGGACGACGTCATCGATGCACTTATTGATGAAGCCAATGACTGATGTGGTGTACTCAATGCCATCGGAGGAATCCCGGAACATATTCCAGTCTGTGCTAGCAAAACAGTCATGTAGCTTAGCATCTGCTTCATCTGACCATTTTTTAAAATTGATCTAGCCACTGGTGCTTCCTGCTTTAAGTTTTGCTTGTAAGCAGGAATCAGGAGGATAGAATTATGGTCAGATTTGCCAAATGGAGGGCAAGGGAGAGCTTTGTATGCGTCTCTGTGTGGAGGAAAGTGGGTCCTGAGTTTTTTTTCTCCTCTGGTTTCACATTTAACATGCTGACAGAAATTTGGTAAAACGGATTTAAGTTTCTCTGCATTAAAGTCCCCGGCTACTAGGAGCACCGCCTCTGGGGGACTGTTTTCTTGTTTGCTTATGGCGGAATACAACCCATTAAATGCTGTCTTAGTGCCAACCTCTGACTGTGATGGTATGTAAACAGCTACGAAAATAGAGATGATAAACTCTCTAGGTAGATAGTGTGGTCGACAGCTTATCATGAGATACTCTACCTCAGGCCAGCAATAGCTCGAGACTTCCTTAGATATCGTGCACCAGCTGTTATTTACAAAAATACATAGCCCGCCACCCCTTGCGAGCAGAATGGAAGGAAGTGGGGGTTTATTCGATCGCATACGAATTCTCAGAAGGCAGCCCGCCCTTTGGCCTCTTTTTTGTCCGCCTCTTCACGCATATCACAGGGATCTGTGCCTGTTCCCGAGAAAGCAGTATATTGTTTGGGTCAGATTCGTTAATGGAAAAAAAGATTCTGCCAGTCCGTGGTGAGTAATCGCAGTTCAGATGTCGAAGTTATTTTCGGTCATAAGAGACAGTAGCGGCAACATTATGTACAAAAGAAATGACAAAAACGCAAGTAAACTAACAAAAAAAAACACAATCGGTTGGGGACACGTAAAACGTCTGCCTTCTTCTCCGGTGCCATTATTGTCAAGGGATACTAACAGCTTACTACACAAAATACACTTATTATTACTTTCTTAGCTGCAGTATACATTTCTCCCTGGCATATTACATAATTTATGCAGCAGCATACAATACATTTTTGGACTCACCGCTGTGCTCACTTGAATAGGAAGGAGGCGCGTTGGTTCTTCTTGTATGCACATTTTGTAATGAAACTTTGTCATCAAAGTCTGGCATTCTCTTGATTTATGGTGCTTTCAAGACAACTAGGAACTCAGAAAAAAACAAGGTTGAATCATGACGACAATGATCTTCAGGTCAGAGCTCTAGAAAGAGGCCCGAGTTCCCGACTTGGCATTCCGAGTTGGATGACCGTTCAAAACATATTTTTTCAGTTGGAGCTCGTTTTTTTTCTTTGAGTTCCCAGTTGTCTTGAACTCACTGAAGTCTGAGGTTTCGAGTTTCCAGGCGTTTTGAATGTGGCAGAAGTTGGATTGACAGCATGGCCGACGTATTCAACCTTTTCTGGCCCGTGGTGTTGCGTGTGAATGTTTATCCTTTTAAGCTTGGAAAAGAGACCCTTAAACCCAGACTTGGACCACACACCGGCTCCACTGAATAGCAGGGGAAGCAAAATTGTGATGCTTATAGTTAGCCACTGATTCCTTCCAAACCACTCATTTAGAAGTTGCAATTTCCAACTTGTTGTGTAATGTTTATGTCCAATGGTCGATGAGCACCGATATATTTTATCTATAATGTTTCTTCATTTGATAAGGATAAAACATTTGCTAGTAGATTGTCAACCTGATTCATGGAGATGACTGCTTGTCTAGCTTGCTAGCTAAGATTTTGAAAGTATGGTATTGACATGTCCGATCAAAGCTATGGTCAGTCCAATCAAAGCTATGGTAGCTCTAACGTGATTTGACGTAATTTTATCTGTGGCCAATGTCCTTGAGCCTTCTTGGATGGGCACTTCTAATCTAAATCTAATGCAGCACCCAAGGGGGCTTGAACTTTCTACCTCTCCCTGTAGATTTTTCAGTGACGTAGTGTCCCCATGAGTGACAGAATACTTACCCAATTACGGTGCAACTAGAGAAGATTACCAACCCCTACGCTCTGTATTTTCCACTGGTTGCCCCTCCACAATTTCAGCCTAACACTGAGCTAGGCTGAAATGCCAAAATAACATGCAAAAAAAAAAAAAGAAGTTTAGCTAAACAGGCGGGGCTCTGCCAATCAGAATGAGTTTTTCCTTACAAAAGGGCTTATTACAGACAGATATACTCCTCAGTTTAATCATCTGGCCGGGTGGCTGTTGTCATACGATCCCGCAAGGGAAGAAGCCGGATGTGGAGGTCCTGGGCTGGCGTTGTTACACTTGGTCTGTTTTTGTGAGGCCAGTTGGACGTACTGCCAAATTCTCTAAAACGATGTTGGAGGCGACTTTTGGTAGAGAAATGAACATTCTCTGGCAACAGCGCTGTTGGACATTCCTGCTGTCAGCATGCCAATTGCAAGCTCTTTCAAAATATGAGACATCTGTGGCACTTTTCTATAATTTAATGTTTTTTGTTTGTTTATCTTTTGTAAGTCTTTCTCTACATGTTTATCTATGTTTACAACAAGCAATGGGAAGATCTCAGAACAGGGACATTGGGGAATAATAACATATTGTACGGGATACATTTGTACTGTAGGGAAGCCATCTTTGTAGTAATGCAATGTCCCTTTCATAACCATGTGAAACGTCAATTATTATGAAAATGCTGGAATGTGTTTTTCTATGAAAGTGATGTTTAATGTAATTATGATGCAACTATGATGGTGATACGATATGGATTACAATTATCCTCCTGAATATTAAGGCTATTCTCACTTCATGTTACACACATACACTCAACCATGCAAATTGTCTTATAACATCTAACATCTGTGGCATTGGCTCACAGGCAAACAGGCAAGAGAATAAAAAAACTAAAATCAAACAAAAAGAACATGAGTATAGCCAGTTATAATTGTAACTGCATAGCAGATTATAAGAAAAGGAAACAGGAAACTCACTCTACATCCTTAAATAAAGTTGCGTGGAAAAAGGAATGGGGTGGTGAAATAATTTTCTCTCATGGACAAAGGAACTCGAAAGGTGTGACGATATTAATTCATAAAAAATGTTTTATCCGAATGTGCAAACAGTCAGGAATGATTCACAAGGAAGGTGGATCCTTTTGAATATGAAAGTGGATTAAACATTTTGGCTCATTAATCTATATAGTCCAAATCAGGATAATCCATATTTATTTCAAAAATAGTTATAACAATTTATTGAATTTACAGGCAACAAACGATCAAATCATAATGGTGGGAGACAATAACACAGTGTTAAGTACCTTAATGGACAGTAAAGGAAATCACTCTCCAAACTATAATCACCTGTTTCTTAAAGAGATCACAGATATTATGGACACATTAGAAATAGTGGATATTTGGGGACTAAAAAACTCTTACCTAGTGAGATGTACATGGAGGAGACTTATACAAGATAGTCGTCTTGGCTACTTTGTCTTTTGCATCTAAGGTTAAAAAAGTATTGATAGGAGACAGAATGCGATCGGACCACCATCTAATTGGCCTTCAAATAACTCTTACAGAATTTCCACGTGGATGGGGATATTGGCAATTTTATCAAAGTCTACTGGAGGACAATATATTCTTAACTAAGACCAAATTATTGATAATTTTTTCCCCCAGTACAATATAGGTACAGCAAATCCCCTTATTTTTTGGGGTACCATTCAATTCAATATTCATCAGTTTAAAAAAAAAAGCTGTTTCTGTCTAAAGCGCAGACAAGGGAAATACAGAGATACAAAACAAGTTAGAGGAAAAACAAAAAGAACTGGAGGAACTTATTCAAGAACAATCTAATGTAATCTATAACAAAAATAAACAAACTGGATGGAATATGGAGAAAAATGTACCAAATTCTTCCTCAATCTCCAACACAGGAACGCTACAACAAATAATTTGCAGAAACTCGTTACTAAAGATGGAGAAATCCATGATTCACTGAATTATATTTCAAAAGAGGAAGCTAAATATTTTAAGCAGATGTTTTTTTGTTATCTCATCCTCACCCTCTGAATGAATTTGCAAATGCACAAAACTATCAGTGCGTAGGCCGAATCACAGAAGAATAACTTTGAGGTTATTAAATCCTTTCAGTTTGGGAAAAACCCCAGGGCTTGATGGCATTTTTTATATACTCAAAGCTCCATTATTAACTTGTTTTAAGTGCCCCTATAGAAATGGTAGTCTGTCCGTTAATCAGCAGGAAGGTCTGATTTCATTATTATTAAAGCAAGACCCAGATGGCAAATATAAAGATCCAGTCCAACTTAAAACTGGAGGCCTCATACACTTCAATGTTGCGATTCAAAAAATTCAGAATTTAAAAAGGTTTTATCAGGTATTGTTAATCCTGATCAGACAGGTTTTTTACATGGACAGTACATTGGAGATAATATACGACAACTACTAGAGATAATAGAACAACATGAAATGTCTAAGAAGCCAGGCCTGGTATTCATAGTTTATGTATAAATGCCTGGATTTAAAAAATTTCTGTGAAACTCTTATTAAATGGGTAAAAGTAATGTATAGGAACCCCAGATGTAAATAGAGGCTACTTCTCAGAGTTTTGAACTGTCAAGAGGAGTTAAACAAGGGTGTCCGCTTTCACCATATCTATTTGTTATGGCCATCGAAATACTATCTATTAAAATCTGATCAAATAACAACCTTAGTTTTTGAACCTTCGATTTCTAATCCTCTAAGGTTTGCATGTATGCCAATGGCTCAAGTTTTTATATTAAGTCTGCAAGCTAGATCCCTGCAATATCTCATTGAAGATCTAGATAACTTTTTTTGGCCTCTCTGGAGGTGTACAATATTCTCTATTGGATCTTGAAAAAACACTACTTTTACATTACCCTGCAGTTGACCTATACAATGGGCTGACGGTGAAGTAGACATACTTGGTATTCATATCATTAAATATATTAATGAGCTCTCCACAATGAATTTTAATAGAAAACTAGTAAAAATAGACAAGATCCTGCAACCACGTCTATTTATGGAAAAATTACACTGATCAACTCTTTAGTCGTATCTCAGTTTACTCACGAACATATGGCAATGTGGCAATATGGCAACCTCTCTCTAAAAGCTTCAAGTTTTACTTGCACCCAAAATGGTTCTCAAGTAGATTACTAAGAAAAGCTCATCCATTGTTTAAAAATGGCCCTTTTGTCTTTGTACAGATTGCCATGTCTCATTTTCTAATAATTTAAAATGACATATTGTTCAAAGTATCTGTCTTTTTCAAAAAAGCATTGCAGAGCTGGTTACAATTTCAATTTCATCCCCCAGAAAAGAGAGAACAAATATTTATGGTTGATAAAATACCTGTATTTACAGTTGAAGTCAGAAGTTAACATACACTTAGGTTGGAGTCATTAACTCGTTTTTCAACCACTCCACAAATTTATTGTTAACAAACTATAGTTTTGGCACGTCGGTTAGGACATCTACTTTGTGCATGACACAAGTCATTTTTCCAACAATTGTTTACAGACAGATTATTTCACTTATTCACTGTATCACAATTCCAGTGGGACAGAAGTTTACATACACTAAGTTGACTGTGCCTTTAAACAGCTTGGTAAATGACAGAAAATGAAGTCATGCCTTTTAGAAGCTTCTGATAGGCTAATTGACATAATTTGACTCAATTGGAGGAGTACCTGTGGATGTATTTCAAGGCCTACCTTCAAACTCAGTGCCTCTTCGCTTGACATCATGGGAAAATCAAAATAAATCAGCCAAGACCTCAGGAAAAGAATTGTAGACCTTTACAAGTCTGGTTCATTCTTGGGAGCAATTTCCAAACGCCTGAAGGTACCACGTTCATCTGTACAAACAATAGTACGTAAGTATGAACACCATGGGACCACGCAGCTGTCATACCGCTCAGGAAGGAGATGCGTTCTGTCTCCTAGAGATGAAGTACTTTGGTGCGAAAAGTGCAAATCAATCCCAGAACAACAGCAAAGGACCTTGTGAAGATGCTGGAGGAAACAGGTACAAAAGTATCTATATCAACCGTAAAACGAGTCCTATATTGACATAACGTGAAAGGCCGCTCAGCCAGGAAGAAGCCACTGCTCCAAAACAGCCATAAAAAAGCCAGACTATGGTTTGCAACTGCACATGGGGACAAAGATTGTGCTTATTGGAGAAATGTCCTCTGGTCTGATGAAACAAAAATAGAACTGTTTGACCATAATGACCATTGTTATGTTTGGAGGAAAAAGGGGGAGGCTTGCAAGCCGAAGAACATCATCCCAACCGTGAAGCACGGGGGTGGCAGCATCATGTTGTGGGGGTGCTTTGCTGCAGGAGGGCCTGGTGCACTTCACAAAATATGTGGCATCATGAGAGAGGAAAATGATGTGGATATATTGAAGCAACATCTCAAGACATCAGTCAGGAAGTTAAAGCTTGGTCGCAAATGGGTCTTCCAAATGGACAATGACCCCCAAGCATACTTCCAAAGTTGTGGCAAAATGGCTTCAGGACAACAAAGTCAAGGTATTGGAGTGGCCATCACAAAGCCCTGACTTCAATCCTATAGAAAATGTGTGGGCAGAACTGAAAAAGCGTGTGCGAGCAAGGAGGCCGACTAACCTGACTCAGTTACACCAGCTCTGTCAGGAGGAATGGGCCAAAATTCACCCAACTTATTGTGGGAAGCTTGTGGAAGGCTACCTGAAACGTTTGACCCAAGTTAAACAATTTAAAGGCAATGCTACCATATACTAATTGAGTGTATGTAAACTTCTGACCCATTGGGAATGAGATGAAAGAAATAAGCTGAAATAAATCATTCTCTCTACTGTTATTCTGACATTTCACATTCTTAAAATAAAATGGTGATCCTAACTGACCTAAGACAGGGAATTTTTACTAGGATTAAATGTCAGGAATTGTGAAAAACTGAGTTTAAATGTATTTGGCTAAGGTGTATGTAAACTTCCAACTTCATTTGTTTGAAAAATATACTTGAAGAGGGTGTATTGTTTTTAAATGATATTGGAATGGTGGAGTTATGTCTTTCATGGAGTTATTGGAATTGTTTGGGAAGGTCTTCTCAATCCAAGATCACAACCAATTGATTACAGCATTACCCCAAAAATGGAGGAGGCAGGTGGCAGCGGGAGGAGGTAGGGAACTGGTCTGTCTGCCCAATTATATAGGATCAAAGTGGCAGAGGAACAAAAATACCATAAATAGGAAAGTATACCAGTTTCATTTGAGGACCAGGATGTTGACAGCTGTGCCATACAGATTGCAAAATATTTAGGAAGAGATATTTGATGTACCGATTCCATGGCACAGGGTGTATGAGTTGATATATAAAATGATTCAAGACTTCGTGACTTTCAGCAAAAATGATTGTACAGAATCCTTGCCACCAACAAAATGTTCAATATTTGGGGCATACAATCATCACAGCTCTGTAGATTTTGTTGTAGGGATACAGAATCAATAAACCATTTGTTCTGGTATTGCCCTCGGGTAGCCTGTTTCTGGTCTCCGGTTTAGGAATAACTGAAAAAGCATAACATGAATCTAAAATTGACCCCAGAAATAGCATTGTTGGGAGATCTAGAGATACCTGGTCAGTAAAAGTATTTATCTTTAACTCACAATCTGTGGATTCGATTAGATACAGTACCTTCTGAAAGTATTCAGACCCCTTGACTTTTTCCACATTTTGTTACGTTACAGCTTTATTCTAAAATGTATTAAATATATGTTTTTCCCAATACCTCATAATGACAAAGCAAAAAAAAAGTTCATACATGCTAATAAGTTATTAAGGGTTATCAATTATACAGGTAAGTTGCTGTTGTGTAATTCAGTGCCATACTTAGGAATCTTTAAGAATAGTTAAGTAAGTACACCCTCATGAAAATGTATACATGCATGGCATATATTATTCTATTATTAATAGTTCCAGGCCTGAGTGTAAAAACCACTACGAACACCTGCTCTTTCCATGACATGGACTGACCAGGTGAATCCAGGTAAAAGCTATGATCCCTTATTGATGTCCCCTGTTAAATCCACTACAATCAGTGTAGATGAAGCAGAGGAGACAGGTTAAAGAAGGATTTTTAAGCCTTGAGACATGGATTGTGTATGAATGTGTACCATTCAAAGGGAGAGTGGGCAATACAATGTACAACTGCAACGCTGCTGCTGGGTTTTTCACCCTCAACAGTTTCCTGTGTGTATCAAGAATGGTCCACCACCCAAAGGACATTTAGCCAACTTGACACATCTGTGGGAAGCATTGGAGTCAACATGGGCCAGCATCTCTGTGGAACGCTTTCAACGTCTTGTAGAGTCCATGCCCTGACGAATTTTGGCTGTTCTGAGGGCAAAAGGGGGAGGTGGTGCCACTCAATATCAGGAAGGCATACCTAATGTTTGGTATGCTCAGTGTATGTTTTCAGTGAGGATGCAAGGCGTCACTGGTGGTTGATTAGTACGCCTCACCTCCGTTGACCAATGAGGCCATTCACGGTGACTGAACACTCTACGAACATTCACGCTATAGGTGCATCCGAAATGGCACCCTATTCCCTAAAGAGTGGGTGCAATTTGGCACACACCCTATAGCTCTGTTCTTGTTTCATTAGATAATATTTATTGAACAAATATTAGGCTTGATGTGTACATTCATTTCCACAGCTTGTACTGCCAGTGTATACAGTGTATACAGTGTGTCATAACAAGTGACTCTTTCACAGCCCATCTTGTGTGTGTTTGACGCCCATTCACATCAGGCTAATGATTGTTTGTGGGGTTGTCATTGTCTTTGCGACACTTGTGCCACCCTCCCTCCTTTCAAATACAAATACTGGAAAATTATTCAACGCAAGTTTCTTGTCAGATCTGTTGTGCTGTAGCCTATTTAGTCTACATTCATCATTGTATTTTCTGTCAACATGCCTAGCAAGCTGATGTTTTGTTCAAGGCGATGTCTTTTCAGACAGTCTATACAGTATCCAGGAGTGTCAGGTCTACCCTTCCTCTACCCAGAGTTCTGTCTCTCTGTCTCTCTGTGTGTGTGTGTGTCCTTCTTTTCTGGGCCCATGTGGCTGAAACCCAGCAGGCCGGAAAATCGGTTTTATACAGATGACAGGCAAGGTCGGAGGGAGAGACATGGAGATACAGAGAGAAGGGCTGAAAGAGAGAAAATGAGTGGGGGAGAAAGACTGAACCAGAGAAACAACTTGTTCTTTACCCCTTCTACCCTCACTGCCACTGCAGCCTTCCCTCTTTCCGTCCATGCTGCCATCCGTCACTTGACTGAGGTTAAATTCAAGTAAAATCCAGTCAGTGGCTGGCCGCTGGCCTAGCGCCCAGCCAACACACAGATTACTGGCACAGGGAAGGCTGTCTAAACCATCTTGACCAGGGAAGGCTGTCTAAACCATCTTGACCAGGGAAGGCTGTCTAAACCATCTTGACCAGGGAAGGCTGTCTAAACCATCTTGACCAGGGAAGGCTGTCTAAACCATCTTGACCAGGGAAGGCTGTCTAAACCATCTTGACCAGGGAAGGCTGTCTAAACCATCTTGACCAGGGAAGGCTGTCGAAACCATCTTGACCAGGGAAGGCTGTCGAAACCATCTTGACCAGGGAAGGCTGTCGAGGCCATCTTGACCAGGGAAGGCTGTCAGGCCATCTTGACCAGGGAAGGCTGTCAGGCCACTTTGACCAGGGAAGGCTGTCAGGCCACTTTGACCAGGGAAGGCTGTCAGGCCACTTTGACCAGGGAAGGCTGTCAGGCCACTTTGACCAGGGAAGGCTGTCAGGCCATCTTGACGGGTGATTAGTATTACTCTATCATTCCTCAAATCACTCAGCCAGCCAGCCAGTCATATCACTCAGCCAGACAGCCAGTCATATCACTCAGCCAGCCAGTCCTGTATACCGTAGTCCTGGATGTGATGTCTCTCTGTGTTGCAAATGGCAATTATTCCCTAGTGTATTACTTTTGACAAGTGCAGGACCCTATGAGTTCTGGTCAAAAGTAGTAGACTATTCATGGGTTGCACCTCCGTCACTCTGTGGCATCGTTGCCATTGTGGTCAACGTTCTCCAGATGCCTCAGCGTATGATGTCGTTCTGAACGGGGACTAATGACTGTTTAGTCAAATTTACACGATAGTGACCTGGAAATACGATGACATTGACAAGTAGACAAATAATTAGTAGACAATTTGTTAGACAATAAATTAGTAGACAATAAATTAGTAGACAATACATTTTACTTTAGACAGATGGCAATGTTGCCATGAGCTATCAAAGTTGCTCAGAAATAGCTAGGGAATTCTAACGTCAGCTAGCAATAATGGCAGTGCTCTACCTTCAATCTTAGCTATCTAGCTAAAGTTATAATTAACCTAAAGGCAAATTGGAGTCATTGTGGACACAGACTCTGTCTGACCCACTGGGCTGGGGGTGTAAATAATAGCCATACCGTGTGTGTGCATGTGGCCATGTACGTGTAATGGATAACCTTGTGGCTGCTTAAATGGTGTCAGCGGTGTTATGGCTCTTTGTGGATGATAATGTGTGCTGTGTCCTTAGTGACTTTGACAGGCCTAGCTTTTAGAATCCAGAGAGTGTGGGAAGGGGGGGGGGGGGGGGGGGGGGGTAGTTAGAGGAGAGGTGGTGAAAGAGAGGATACCTAGTCAGTTGCACAACGCAATGCATTCAACCGAAATGTGTCTCCTGCATTTAACCCAACCCCTCTGAATCAGAGCGGTGTGGGGGGGCTGCCTTAATCAACGTCATCGGCGCCCAGGGAGCAGTTGTTGGGGTTTAACTGCCTTGCTCAAGGGCAGAACAGCAGATTTTTTTCACCTTGCCAGCTTGGGGATTCGAACCAGCAACCTTCCGGTTATTGGTCCAACGCTCTTAATTGCTAGGCTACCTGTCGCAGGGAAAGAGAGAGAGGTAGTGGGGTTTTAGAGATCGAGAGAGAGAGAAGTGAGGAGAGAGATTAAAGTGGTGGTTACAGAGGCAGAAAGAGAAAAATGTAGAGACTTTTTGAGAGAGAGGTGAGAGAGCGTGCAATTTCATTATGTCTGCTGTAGCCCATACCAAATATGGCGTGTTTCCCCCCCACTCACCTCAAATTACCTTACCTTTAATGTCTGGTATTACTACACTCCTGCAATGCAACCCTTCCCAATTTCAACCATCACCATCATTATCCTAATTTCTTGAGAGGGTAAAGAGGAGAGTGTTTTTCTGCCCCTGAAATTAAGTGGGATTTTTCACTGTGCATAGATGGGCCCTCCACAATTATCAAAGAGAGATTTGATACTTGAGGGACTGAAGTGTTTTGGATGGAAACCCCATGAATGATTGATACAAGAAGGGAGAGAGAGAGAGAGAGAGAGAGGGGTTTAAAATCTCCCAGCTCAGAAGCTATCAATTATTTAACACTCTCCTTGTGTTCTGGTAGCATACGGAAGATCAGTCACCATTTTGAAATCTCCAGTTGATAATATCTGTCAAAGGAATTAGTACTTTGTAGGGATTTTTTTCATCTGCTTTGTAAAAGTCTTAATTTTGCCCATGGCGGGAATGTTTAGTGCAGTTTTTGAAATAGTTTGAGTCTCTGGCTGCAGCAGTTTCTCCCTGACATATTTTCTTGTTATTTGAGAAAATTGTTCATTTTTAAAGCTTGTTGATGCTGATCCAGCCTGAGTCATCTGAACTCTCCAGTTCTGCTCTGTTTTCTCTCTTCTTCTCTTCCTCCCTCTCTCTGTCGCTCTCCTGCCCTTTTCCCCTGCCATCCACCAGGTAGGATTTTCTTGCAGTGAATTCAGAGACACACAGTAGAGTAGAGTATTCCCAACACAGATGTTGACCTCTGGTAAACTCAATGGCTGCATCTCAAGACCAGTGGTTCTCAAAGTTTCTTGGATCATGCATGCCCAATCACATTTTGCTCTGCCCAAAATAGTCAACGTCTTCTCCTGGCAATGCCCACTTCCACTGCATCCTCTGCTGGACAGCAGGTTAGTTAGTATTGCTGAAGAAGAGATCACAAACCGTGTTGGTCTGTCAGACTGTCACTGTGACAGTATCTGTATACAGTATGATGAAATGGACCTGTGGCATCATGTCTATAGAGACACTGAACATTAAGGCTCAGATATGGATAACTCACATTTTCACTCAAATCCGCCCTTTGACTTTTCTTTTTCAATGCACGATTTATTTGAATGTTTAAGTCATGCACTCCATGGATCTCCAGTCATGATGGGTCCCTGAGTGGCTGGATGTTGTGGTGGCGGAGTAGTTTCATATCGGGTTGTGTGTGCGTGTCGGTGAAACATTGGCTCTGTGGCGCGAGGGGAGATTCCTTGAGCTGAGCTGAAAAGCCTTCAGGGCCTCCATGTTCCTATAATGCTTATGTCAGTCAGACAGTCAGAGGAGGGGAGGGGAGGAGATTCTCTCCTTCCACATCACAGATCTGATCTGCGTGTGGTCGGGGGAATCAGCATCTCTATAGACTGGCGTTTTTCCCCTTAAGTGCCCCAGGGCTGCCAGAGGCAAACACAAGACTTCTCCTGATGTTTGAAGAGGTTTTAGATGTTTCTGTATTAAAGACTCTTACTGGCTGTTGTTAAGTTTACAAATGGACAGATGATGTTGTAGAACTGGCTTCAGAACAATAAAGGGAAAATAAAAAATAACACATTGATGCTTCCGTCCAGTCCCCAGGCTATGACATGATTAGTGTGAGTCCTCAACCAGAGCCAACTGTTAGGATCACCCTGTGACATCATCAGTATGAGTCACCCACCAGAGCCACACAGAGCAGAGTGCTGTATGTCTGTCATCACACAACACACACTGTACTAGAGGTCGACCGATTATGATTTTTCAACGCCGATACAGATTATTGGAGGACCAAAAAAAGCAGATACCGATTGTTCAGACGATTACAAAAAAAAAAATGTATTTGTAATAATGACAATTACAACAATACTGAATGAACACTTATTTTAACTTAATATAATACATCAATAAAAATCAATTTAGCCTCAAATAAATAATGAAACATGTTCAATTTGGTTTAAATAATGCAAAAACAAAGTGTTGGAGAAGAAAGTAAAAGTGCAATATGTGCCATGTAAAAAAGCTAACGTTTAAGTTCCTTGCTCAGAACATGAGAACATATGAAAGCTGGTGGTTCCTTTTAACATGAGACTTCAATATTCCAAGGTAAGAGGTTTTAGGTTGTAGTTAATATAGTATTTATAGGACTATTTCTCTCTATACCATTTGTATTCCATATACCTTTGACTATTGGATGTTCTTACAGGCACTTTATTATTGCCAGTGTAACAGTATAGCTTCCGTTCCTCTCCTCGCTCCTACCTGGGCTCGAACGAGGAACACATCGACAACAGCCACCCTCGAAGCAGCGTTACCCATGCAGAGCAACTCCAAGTCTCTACTCCAAGTCTCAGAGCGAGTGACGTTTGAAATGCTATTAGCGCGCACCCCACAAACTAGCTAGCCATTTCACATCGGTTACACCAGCCTAATCTCTGGAGTTGATAGGCTTGAAGTCCTAAACATGATAGGCTTGAAGCATTGCGAAGAGCTTCTGGCAAAACGCAGTAAAGTGCTGTTTGAATGAATGCTTACGAGCCTGCTGCTGCCTACCACCGCTCAGTCAGACTGCTCTATCAAATCATAGACTTAATTATAACATAATAACACACAGAAATACGAGCCTTAGGTCATTAATATGGTCGAATCCGGAAACTATCATCTCGAAAACAAAACGTTTATTCTTTCAGTGAAATACAGAACCGTTCCGTATTTTATCTAACGGGTGGGATCCATAAGTGTAAATATTCCTGTTACAATGCACAACCTTCAATGTTATGTCATAATTACGTAAAATTCTGGCAAATTAGGCGGCCCAAACTGTTGCATATGCACTGACTCTGCGTGCAATGAACGCAAGAGAAGTGACACAATTTCACCTGGTTAATATTAAAATCAAATCAAATTTATTTATATAGCCCTTCGTACATCAGCTGATATCTCAAAGTGCTGTACAGAAACCCAGCCTAAAACCCCAAACAGCAAGCAATGCAGGTGTAGAAGCACGGTGGCTAGGAAAAACTCCCTAGAAAGGCCAAAACCTAGGAAGAAGCCTAGAGAGGAACCAGGCTATGAGGGGTGGCCAGTCCTCTTCTGGCTGTGCCGGGTGAAGATAATAACAGAACATGGCCAAGATGTTCATAAATGACCAGCATGGTCAAATAATAATAATCACAGTAGTTGTCGAGGGTGCAGCACCTCAGGAGTAAATGTCAGTTGGCTTTTCATAGCCGATCATTAAGAGTATTTCTACCGCTCCTGCGGTCTCTAGAGAGTTGAAAACAGCAGGTCTGGGACAGGTAGCAGGTCCGGTGAACAGGTCAGGGTTCCATAGCCGCAGGCAGAACAGTTGAAACTGGAGCAGCAGCACGGCCAGGTGGACTGGGGACAGCAAGGAGTCATCATGTCAGGTCGTCCTGAGGCATGGTCCTAGGGCTCAGGTCCTCCGAGAGAGAGAGAATTAGAGAGAGCATACTTAAATTCACACACAGGACACCGGATACGACAGAAGTACTCCAGATAGAACAAACTGACCCTAGCCCCCCGACACATAAACTAATGCAGCATAAATACTGGAGGCTGAGACAGGAGGGGTCAGGAGACACTGTGGCCCCATCCGATGATACCCCCGGACAGGGCCAAACAGGAAGGTTATAACCCCACCCACTTTGCCAAGGCACAGCCCCCACACCACTAGAGGGATATCTTCAACCACCATCCTGAGACAAGGCCGAGTATAGCCCACAAACATCTCCGCCACGGCACAACCCAAGGGGGGGCGCCAACCCAGACAGGAAGATCACGTCAGTGACTCAACCCACTCAAGTGACGCACCCCTCCTAGGGACGGCATGAAAGAGCACCAGTAAGCCAGTGACTCAGCCCCTGTAATAGGGTTAGAGGCAGAGAATCCCAGTGGAGAGAGGGGAACCGGCCAGGCAGAGACAGCAAGGGCGGTTCGTTGCTCCAGAGCCTTTCCGTTCACCTTCACACTCCTGGGCCAGACTACATTCAATCATAGGACCTACTGAAGAGATGAGTCTTCAATAAAGACTTAAAGGTTGAGACCGAGTCTGCGTCTCTCACATGGGTAGGCAGACCATTCCATAAAAAAGGAGATCTATAGGAGAAAGCCCTGCCTCCAGCTGTTTGCTTAGAAATTCTAGGGACAATTAGGAGGCCTGCGTCTTGTGACCGTAGCGTACGTGTAGGTATGTACAACAGGACCAACTCGGATTGATAGGTAGGAGCAAGCCCATGTAACGCTTTGTAGGTTAATCTTTTATGGCTGCCATCCCGCTACCGGGATGATATGACTACAGCGAGTGAAAGTGCAGGGCGCCAAATTCAAAAAGCAGAAATCTCATAATTAAAACTCCTCAAACATAGATTTGTCTTATATCATTTTAAAGGTAATCTTGTTGTTAATCCCACCAAAGTGTCCGATTTCAAATATGTTTTTCAGCGAAAGCACTGCCTTATGTTAGGTCACCACAAAACCACAATAAGCACAGCCATTTTCCCAGCGAAATATAGCTTTCACAAAAACCAGAAATCGAGAACATTAATCACTAACCTTTGATTATTTTCATCAGATGACACTAATAGGACTTCATGTTACACAATACATGCATGTTTTGTTTGATTAAGTTCATATTTATATCAAAAAATCAGAGTTTACATTGACGCGTTAGATTCACTAGTTGCAAAAACATCAAGTGACTTTGCATAGCCACATCGTTTCAACAGAAATACTTATCATAAATATAGATGATAATACAAGGAATCCCAGGTCCACAATAAATGCTTGATTTGTTCGTTAATGTCCGTTATTTATGTCAAATTAGCTACTTTGGACATGTTTACCAAATGCCAAACCCAAAGCGCGTCCACTACCGTCCACTATAACGTGACGAAATGTCCAAAAGTTCCGTTACAGTCAGTAGAAACATGTCAAACGATGTACTGAATGAATCTTTAGAATGTTGTTAACATACATCTTGAATAACGTTCCAACCGGAGAATTTCATCGACTTCAGTTGACCGATGGAACGGAGCTGACTCGCACGTGAACGCGCGTGTTCAATGCGTGATCACCTCCTGCCAGAGCTCACTAATTCCTGTCTCCTTCGGCCCCCCTTCACATTAGATTCATCAGACAAAGTTCTATTGACTGTTGACATCTAGTGGAAGCCGTAGGAAGTGAAAACTCATCAATATCTCTCTGTGATTTCAATGAGAGCTTGGTTGAAAATTGGCACCCCCAGAAAAAATACAAACAGGAAGTGGAACTTCTCAGGTTTTTGCCTGCCATGTGAGTTCTGTTATACTCACAGACATAATTCAAACAGTTTTAGAAGCTTCAGGGTGTTTTCTATCCAATATGAATAATAATATGCATATATTAGCAACTGGGAATGCAGGCCGTTTAATATGGGCACCTCTGTGCACCTTTCATCCAAGCTACTCAATACTGCCCCTTCAGCCATAAGAAGTTAACAGTAAAACCTTGAAATCAGCCCTTGCCTTAACAGGAAGCCAGTGTAGGGAGGCTAGCACTGGAGTAATATGATCACATTTTTTGGTTCTAGTCAGGATTCTAGCAGCCGTATTTAGCACTAACTGAAGTTTATTTAGTGCTTCATCCGGGTAGCCGGAAAGTAGAGCATTGCAGTAGTCTAACCTAGAAGTAAGAAAAGCATGGATTAATTTTTCTGCATCATTTTTGGACAGAAAATGTCAGATTTTTGCAATGTTACGTAGATGGAAAAAAGCTGTCCTTGAAACAGTCTTGATATGTTTGTCAAAAGAGAGATCAGGGTCCAGAGTCACGCCGAGGTCCTTCACAGTTTTATTTGAGACGACTTTACAACCATCAAGATTAATTGTCAGATTTAACAGAAGATCTCTTTGTTTCTTGGGACCTAGAACAAGCATCTCTGTTTTGTCCGAGTTTAAAAGTAGAACATTTGCAGCCATCCACTTCCTTATGTCTGAAACACAGGCTTCTAGCGAGGGCAATTTTGGGGCTTCACCATGTTTCATTGAAATGTACAGCTGTGTGTCATCCGCATAGCAGTGAAAGTTAACATTATGTTTTCGAATGACATCCCCAAGAGGCAAAATA
Source organism: Salvelinus namaycush (assembly GCF_016432855.1). NCBI lineage: Eukaryota > Metazoa > Chordata > Actinopteri > Salmoniformes > Salmonidae > Salvelinus > Salvelinus namaycush. The sequence continues at coordinate 243,534 of NW_024058564.1, forward strand.
TATAGTGAAAACAATAGTGGTCCTAAAACGTAACCTTGAGGAACACCGAAATGTGCAGTTGATTTTGTCAGAGGACAAACGATTCACAGAGACAAACTGATATCTTTCCGACAGATAAGATCTTAACCAGGCCAGAACTTGTCCTTGTAGACCAATTTGGGTTTCCAATCTCTCCAAAAGAATGTGGTGATCGATGGTATCAAAGGCAGCACTAAGGTCTAGTAGCACGAGGACAGATGCAGAGCCTCGGTCTGATGCCATTAAAAGGTCATTTACCACCTTCACAAGTGCAGTCTCAGTGCTATGATGGGGTCTAAAACCAGACTGAAGCATTTCGTATACGTTGTTTGTCTTCAGGAAGGCAGTGAGTTGCTGTGCAACAGCTTTTTTTTTTTTTGAGAGAGGAGTGGAAGAGTCGATATAGGCCGATAGTTTTTTATATTTTCTGGGTCAAGGTTTGGCTTTTCAAGAGAGGCTTTATTACTCTCACTTTTAGTGAATTTGGTACACGTCCGGTGGATAGAGAGCCGTTTATTATGTTCAACATAGGAGGGCCAAGCACAGGAAGCAGCTCTTTCAGTAGTTTAGTTGAAATAGGGTCCAGTATGCAGCTTGAAGGTTTAGAGGCCATGATTGTTTTCATCATTGTGTCAAGAGATATAGTACTAAAACACTTAAGTGTCTCTCTTGATCCTAGGTCCTGGCAGAGTTGTGCAGACTCAGGACAACTGAGCTTTGGAGGAATACGCAGATTTAAAGAGGAGTCCGTAATTTGCTTTCTAATGATCATGATGTTTTCCTCAAAGAAGTTCTTGAATTTATTACTGCTGAAGTGAAAGCCATCCTCTCTTGGGGAATGCTGCTTTTTAGTTAGCTTTGCGACAGTATCAAAAAGAAATTTTGGATTATTCTTATTTTCCTCAATTAAGTTGGAAAAATAGGATGATCGAGCAGCAGTGAGGGCTCTTCGATACTGCACGGTACTGTCTTTCCAAGCTAGTCGGAAGACTTCCAGTTTGGTGTGGCGCCATTTCCGTTCCAATTTTCTGGAAGCTTGCTTCAGAGTTCGGGTATTTTCTGTATACCAGGGAGCTAGTTTCTTATGACAAATGCTTTTAGTTTTTAGGGGTGCAACTGCATCTAGGGTATTGCGCAAGGTTAAATTGAGTTCCTCAGTTAGGTGGTTAACTGATTTTTGTCCTCTGACGTCCTTGGGTAGGCAGAAGGAGTCTGGAAGGGCATCAAGGAATCTTTGTGTTGTCTGAGAATTTATAGCACGACTTTGATGCTCCTTGGTTGGGGTCTGAGCAGATTATTTGTTGCGATTGCAAACGTAATAAAATGGTGGTCCGATAGTCCAGGATTATGAGGAAAAACATTAAGAGCTACAACATTTATTTCATGGGACAAAACTAGGTCCAGAGTATGACTGTGGCAGTGAGTAGGTCCAGAGACATGTTGGACAAAACCCACTGAGTCGATGATGGCTCCGAAAGCCTTTTGGAGTGAGTTTGTGGACTTTTCCATGTGAATATTAAAATCTCCAAAAATTTGAATACTATCTGCTATGACTACAAGGTCCGATAGGAATTCAGGGAACTCAGTGAGGAACGCTGTATATGGCCCAGGAGGCCTGTAAACAGTAGCTATAAAAAGGGATTGTGTAGGCTGCATAGATTTCAGGACTAGAAGCTCAAAAGACGAAAACGTCATTTTTGTTTTGTGTAAATTGAAATTTGCTATAGTAAATGTTATCAACAACTCCGCCTTTGCGGGATGTGTGGGGATATGGTCACTAGTGTAACCAGGAGGTGAGGCCTCATTTAACACAGTAAATTCATCAGGCTTAAGCCATGTTTCAGTCAGGCCAATCACAGCAAGATTATGATCAGTGATTAGTTCATTGACTATAACTGCCTTTGAAGTGAGGGATCTAACATTAAGTAGCCCTATTTTGAGATGTGAGGTATCACGATCTCTTTCAATAATGGCAGGAATGGAGGAGGTCTTTATCCTAGTGAGATTGCTAAGGCGAACACCGCCATGTTTAGTTTTGCCCAACCTAGGTCGAGGCACAGACACAGTCTCAATGGGGATAGCTGAGCTGACTACACTGACTATGCTAGTGGCAGACTGGCTAACAGCCTGCTGCCTGGCCTGCACCCTATTTCATTGTGGAGCTAGAGGAGTTAGAGCCCTGTCTATGTTGGTAGATAAGATGAGAGCACCCCTCCAGCTAGGATGGAGTCCGTCACTCCTCAGCAGGCCAGGCTTGGTCCTGTTTGTGGGTGAGTCCCAGAAAGAGGGCCAATTATCTACAAATTCTATCTTTTGGCAGGGGCAGAAAACAGTTTTCAACCAGCGATTGAGTTGTGAGACTCTGCTGTAGAGCTCATCACTCCCCCTAACTGGGAGGGGGCCAGAGACAATTACTCGATGCCGAAACATCTTTCTAGCTGATTTACACGCTGAAGCTATGTTGCGCTTGGTGACCTCTGACTGTTTCATCCTAACATCGTTGGTGCCGACGTGGATAACAATATCTCTATACTCTCTACACTCGCCAGTTTTAGCTTTAGCCAGCACCATCTTCAGATTAGCCTTAACGTCGGTAGCCCTGCCCCCTGGTAAACAGTGTATGATCGCTGGATGATTCGTTTTAAGTCTAATACTGCGGGTAATGGAGTCGCCAATGACAAGGGTTTTCAATTTGTCAGAGCTAATGGTGGGAAGCTTCGGTGTCTCAGACCCCGTAACGGGAGGAGTAGAGACAAGAGAAGGCTCAGACTCCGACTCGCTGCTTAATGGGGAAAACCGGTTGAAAGTTTCTGTCGGCTGAATGAGCGACACCGGTTGAGCATTCCTACAGCATTTCCCTCCAGAAGCCATGAGAAAGTTGTCCGGCTGCGGGGACTGTGCGAGGGGATTTATGCTACTATCTGTACTTACTGGTGGCACAGACGCTGTTTCATCCTTTCCTACACTGAAATGACCCTTGCCTAACGATTGCGTCTGAAGCTGGGCTTGCAGCACAGCTATCCTCGCCGTTAGGCGATCGTTCTCCTGTATATTATGAGTACAGCGACTGCAATTAGAAGGCACCATGTTAATGTTACTACTTAGCTTCGGCTGTTGAAGGTGCTGACGAACCATGTCCAGATAAAGCGTCCGGAGTGAAAAAGTTGAATGAAAAACAAAAAATATAAACGGTAATTAAAAAGTAAAAAACGTAAAGTTGTCAGGTAGCAAAGTAAGGTTGGCGACAAAACGCACAGCAACACGTCTGCAAGTTCAAGAGGAAGTGATGAGCCTGCTAACCTGGATTTCTTTTAGCTAAATATGCAGGTTTAAAAATATATACTTCTGTGTATTGATTTTAAGAAAGGCATTGATGTTTATGGTTAGGTACACGTTGGAGCAACGAGTCCTTTTTCCGCGAATGTGCACCGCATCGATTATATGCAACGCAGGACACGCTAGATAAACTAGTAATATCATCAACCGTGTAGTTAACTAGTGATTATGATTGATTGATTGATTGTTTTTTATAAGATAAGTTTAATGCTAGCTAGCAACTTACCTTAGCTTCTTACTGCATTTGCGTAACAGGCAGGCTCCTCGTGGAGTGCAATGAGAGGCAGGTGGTTAGAGCGTTGGACTAGTTAACTGTAAGGTTGCAAGATTGAATCCCCGAGCTGACAAGGTAAAAAATCTGTCGTTTTGCCCCTGAACGAGGCAGTTAACCCACCGTTCCTAGGCCGTCATTGAAAATAAGAATGTGTTCTTAACTGACTTGCCTAGTTAAATAAAGGTGTAAAAAATATATATATAAAAAATATAAAAAATCGGTGTCCAAAAATACCGATTGTTATGACAACTTGAAATCGGCCCAAATGAATCGGCCATTCCGATTAATCGGTCGACCTCCAGACTGTACACAGTATGACAGCTCTGTGTGTGTGTGTGTGTGTGTGTTCACCGTGAGGTAGGTGCAGTTGTAGGTCTCCAGAAGAGCTGTAAGGACTTGCCAATATTTTCATATTCTCTCTGCAGGCATTTCCGCACACTAACAATGGCCGCCCCCCAAGTGATGAAACTGAGAGGAAACCGCTTTTGTGAACAGCCACAACGGTTTTGGTGTGTGCACTTCTGACCTGAGATGACACACACACACACACACACACACACACACACACACACACACACACACACACACACACAGAGCCAGCATCAACGAGTAGAGACAGCAAGAAATATATAATGTAGACTGGCGGAAAGGAGAGGAAACCCCTCTGCTTTAAATTAATAATGATTTGAGGTTGTTAGGGGCAACACAACACTGAATGATCCTGTAGCTTTTCAAAGGAGAGAATCTGTTCTCAGTTCTCTCAGATATACTGACTATTGCTGCTTCTGTATATGTCAGCACGGTAAAACAACCCATTAGCAACACAAAGCAACAGATAAACTTTACACAGTAGGTGAGATCTGGTCTGATCTGGTCTGCTCTTATCTGGTCTGATCTGGTCCCCTCCTCAGTTTCCCCTCGCTCCCTGTTCTTTCTGGCGGGAGCTGAAAATGTATGCAGCAAACAGGCATTGCTTAAGAGCCACCCCCCCCCCCCCCCCCCCCCCCCCCCCCATTACACACTTAACGAGATCCATTTTTGTGTGTGTGCCTGCCCACCCGCCCGCCCTAATGAGAGCTGAGAGGTAGCGGAGGCGGTAATAGCCTCGCGTAATGACCGTAGGGGAGTAGATGCCACCACACCACTTCCTCTGTGTAAATAATGAACCAATAGGATGTACAGAATGAGGAGAAGAAAGGAAAGGAGGATGACAGAAGAGGTGTGCTCGCTTGCTTATGCCAGTTCTCCTCCCCGTTCCCCACACTCTTTTTGTATTCAGGTTGAGATTTAGAGGAGTCATCAGACAAAGTTATTGAAAAGGTCCGGCACCTGCCTGGGTAGGATAGGAGGATAAGGAAGGATAGGATAGGAGGATAAGGAAGGATAGGATAGGAGGATAAGGAAGGATAGGATAGGAGGATAAGGAAGGGTAGGATAGGAGGATAAGGGTTGGGTAGGTAGGATAGGAGGATAAGGAAAGGTAGGATAGGAGGATAAGGAAGGGTAGGATAGGAGGATAAGGGTTGGATAGGAGGATAAGGAAGGATAGGACAGGAGGATAAGGAAGGATAGGACAGGAGGATAAGGAAGGATAGGACAGGAGGATAAGGAAGGATAGGATAGGAGGATAAGGAAGGATAGGATAGGAGGATAAGGAAGGGTAGGATAGGAGGATAAGGGTTGGGTAGGTAGGATAGGAGGATAAGGAAAGGTAGGATAAGGAAGGATTGGATAGGAGGATAAGGAAGGATAGGACAGGAGGATAAGGAAGGATAGGATAGGAGGATAAGGGTTGGGTAGGTAGGATAGGAGGATAAGGAAAGGTAGGATAGGAGGATAAGGAAGGGTAGGATAGGAGGATAAGGGTTGGGTAGGTAGGATAGGAGGATAAGGAAAGGTAGGATAGGAGGATAAGGAAGGATAGGATAGGAGGATAAGGAAGGATAGGATAGGAGGATAAGGAAGGATAGGATAGGAGGATAAGGAAGGGTAGGATAGGAGGATAAGGAAGGATAGGATAGGAGGATAAGGAAGGATAGGATAGGAGGATAAGGAAGGGTAGGATAGGAGGATAAGGAAGGGTAGGATAGGAGGATAAGGGTTGGGTAGGTAGGATAGGAGGATAAGGAAAGGTAGGATAAGGAAGGATTGGATAGGAGGATAAGGAAGGATTGGATAGGAGGATAAGGAAGGATAGGATAGGAGGATAAGGAAGGGTAGGATAAGGAAGTATAGGATAGGAGGATAAGGAAGGATAGGATAGGAGGATAAGGAAGGGTAGGATAGGAGGATACGGAAGGGTAGGATAGGAGGATAAGGGTTGGGTAGGTAGGATAGGAGGATAAGGAAAGGTAGGATAAGGAAGGATAAGGAAGGCATCGACAGTAACACACTCATCAGTAATCCTCAGGCTCGGCTGCGCGCACACACATGTACACACAAACAGGCTGGTCTTATCAGTGGCAGCCATAGGGTTGCTGTAATAACCCTGCTGAGGGTGGAGGGTTTGTGTGTTTGTGCGTGTGTGCACAAAGTAGTGGTGCTGGAGGTGCTGCAGCACCCCCCCCGATAAATTGAAATAATTTTGCCAAAAATAGGCCTTTTTTTTTTTTTTTTTTTTTTGTATTCAAAATTATATTAGTCATGTCTGAACATCATTCAAAATACTACATGAGAGAGCATAATTTAGTGACATGCTCAATCGCTTCTATAAAAATAGCTGTGGATAAAGTTTTTTAACTTAGGGCAGCACGCGCAACAAGTATAGAAAATCTTTTAGAGTTGTGGCCATAAACATATTATCCATAGAAAGGGTTTTGAACCTCTAACCCTGGAAATGTGAATGTTAAACTCTTGGGTCACTAGCAATGGCTGCCAGTCCTGACTTGAATAGGAACTGGCATCTATGGATTATGTTTCTATGGTTGGTGTCAGTTTGCCTTTCGCAAATTTAAAAATACAATCATGAGAAAAATGCCTACTGCTGAAAAGAGAAGACTGATCTGTCTGTAGAAGAAAATAAAAAAACTCAACTGTTTTTCAAAGTAGCTTATCTTGAGATAGGGTATTGGCATGAGAACATTGGCCGTCACCGGTGAGTAACCTAGGCTTAACCTTCATCATTGGGTGAGTCATCTATGGATCCACTGGAAAATGTATTTAGTAGCTGTCACGAACCGGCTCAGAGCCCGTAACAAAAGGGAGACCACGTGGAAATAAGGAGTAACAAAATATATTTATTAGATAAAGAAACTAGGTATAATATACAATGGTGTGTGTAATCAGTAATCAGTAGTGTAAGTGAATGTTTTGCATGCATGAATGTGATAATGCAGGGTGTTGAAAGATGCTAAAACAAACAACCAGAAAAAGCCCCATGAAACATAACCGAATCTATTAAGGTGTCTACATGGAGAGAGTCTCCCCCATGAATGGGGAAGTGGTGTATTTATCCTGGGAGAGTGGGCCCAGGTGTTTCCCATGTAGCTGACGACCCTCCCAACTCCGCCCACCGGCATCCTAATAAGGAAACAAGAGCAAAGAGAGAGAAAACGGTAGACAGAGGGGGAGGGTCGTCACATTCCCCCCCATAAAACCGGGGACCAACAAGGACCCCGGAACAACATACCGGCCTCTGCGTCCCAAACGGACACAGCACTTGCGCCCCAAATTGATGAGGGGTTACGTGTTCCCACTTCCAAATTTGCCCCAGCCAACCTCCTCTCCAGACCTCAGCAACCTTTGTGCACGGGAAGCAACCTTTAAGAGGAAAGAAGACTCCCCAGACCTCAGCAACCTTAATACATAGGAAGCAACATTTAAGAGGAAAGAAGACTCCCCAGACCTCAGCAACATTAGTGCATAGGAAGCAACTTTTAAGAGGAAAGAAGACTCCCCAGACCAGGACGGAATAGACAGGAAAGACAGAACCTGACCATACAAACATTCAGGAACAGGGCGCACGAGAGAGCGCATCAGCAATCACGTTATCCGTTCCACGAATGTGCTGCACATCGAGATGGAATGATTGTAAAAATAAACACCATCTCATTATCCTCTGATTAGGACACATCATGGACCTCAAAAAGGTGAGAGGGTTATGGTCAGTGTAGACCGTAATAGGTACTACTCCCGACCCGACATAGACCTCAAAGTGTTGCAGCGCCCAGATGAGTGCTAACGCTTCTTTTTCAATGACCGAGTAGTTTAACTGATAATGGTTAAACTTTTTCGAAAAGAAACTGACAGGTCTCTCAACCCCAGACACATCTGCCTGCAGCAAAACTGCCCCTGCCCCCACATGACTAGCATCCACCTGCAAGGTAAATGACAATTCCACGCGAGGAGCAGCCAGCACCGGAGTTGAGGTAAGCAACCTCTTTGCATCTTCGAAAGCGTGTTGACAACGAGAAGACCAAATGTAAACAGCCTTTGCTTTCAGCATATCTGTCAATGGAGCGACCACAGTAGAGAAGTTATTACAAAATCCACGGTAATAACCAATCATGCCCAAGAAACGCATCAGTTCCTTTTTAGTAGTTGGTGGAGGAAACGCATCAATAGCTACCACTTTAGCTCGAACAGGACGCACTTCCCCCTGCCCAACCACCTTTCCAAGGTATGTAACAGTCGCCTGAGCAAACTCACATTTAGCCAGATTGATCGTGAGGTGACCTGCAGCCAGGCGTTCGAATAAGGCTTGAATACGGGACAGATGTTCCTCCCATGTATCTGCATATATCACTACATCGTCCAGATAAACAGCACACCCTGTCAGACCGGTGATAACCCTGTTCATAAGTCGCTGAAAAGTGGCAGGTGCATTACGCAGTCCGAAACTCATAACCAAATACGAGTACAGACCAGAGGGTGTAATAAAGGCAGAGATTTCACGTGCCCTACTCGTCAGTGGCACCTGCCAATAGCCCTTTAACAGGTCAAATTTACTCACAAATCTAGCTGACCCGACTTGATCAACGCAGTCCTCCATCCGAGGAAGAGGAAATGAATCTGGCTTAGTGACACTGTTGACCTTACGGTAGTCTGTACAAAATCTGTTTGTTCCATCTGGTTTTCTGACCAAGATACAGGGAGAAGCCCAACTGGAGAAAGAAGGCTCTGCTATCTTACTCTCCAGCATGTATCTGACCTCAGCATCCAGACAATGCATTTTCTCTAAAGAAACTCTATAGAACCGCTGACGAATGGGGTCAGCATCTCCAACGTCAATATCATGTTCTATCAAGTTTGTACGTGTAGGTGTATCAGAAAACAAACCTGGAAATCTCCGAATCAGACCAACCATCTCTTCCCGCCTATCAACGGGTAGATGAGTGAGAATGCTGCCCAAATTATCCAGTGTCTCTGAATTTTTCAATCTACCCTGCAGTATGCAATCGTCGGGACCAGGAACATCTTCCTCCTCATTCGTAGACCTATCCTGAGAAGAATCCAAGGGAATAACGGTTTCAGCCAAAAGAACAGGTTTACCGTCCTCTATAGATTCCCACTGTTCAGTCTCTGAGGAACGTGCATAATAGGGTTTTAACAAATTTACATGGCACAGCTGGTGTGCTTTCCTCCGTTCTGGAGTGGCAACTAGATAATTTTGCTCAGTGTACTTGCGCACCACTGTATATGGACCTTGAAACTTGGCTTCAAAAGGAGAACCAACAATTGGCAGCAGAGCAAGAACCTGGTCACCTGGACTAAAGTGACGTGGCTCAGTTCGGCGATCAAATATGCCTTTCATCCTCTCCTGTGAAGATGATAGCTTCTCTTTAGCCATTTCGCCAGCGGCATACAAGCGGCGCCGGAAATCACACACATACGATAACAAAGACTGAGGAGGCTCGCGAGACTTCCAGTCATCCTGAAGAACAGATAGAAGTCCACGCACCCTATGTCCAAACACAAGGTCATTTGGACTAAAACCGGTGCTCTCCTGTGAAACCTCCCTAGCGGCTAACAATAACCAAGGCAACCCCTCCTCCCAATCCTTATCCATCTCAGTACAATAACTTCTCAACAAAGACTTAAGTGTTTGATGGAAACGTTCTAGTGCTCCTTGACTTTGCGCGTGATAGGCGCTAGCCAGATTGTGCTTAATATGGAGCTGTTGGAGAACCTGACCAAACAGATTAGAGGTGAAATTAGACCCTTGATCACTCTGAATGACCTTAGGTATTCCAAACAGTGACAGAAACTGAGTCAAAGCTTTTAACACAGACTTAGTCGTGATAGACCGGAGAGGATAGGCTGCTGGAAACCTTGTGGTCTGACACATCACAGTGAACAGGTAACTACTACCCTTTTTAGAACGAGGCAAAGGACCCACACAGTCAATAATCAGATACTCAAAAGGTTGGCTGAGTACAGGAATAGGAAACAGTGGTACCGGCTTAATAGCTTGATTAGGTTTCCCAGTTAATTGACAGGTGTGACAAGTTTTGATGAAATCAGAAACATCCCTCTTTAATCTAGGCCAAAAGAAATGTCTTAATATGCGATGGTATGTTTTCCCTACACCCATATGTCCAGCAACATCATTGTGAGAAGTTGTCAACACCAACTCACGAAGTTTTACTGGTACCACAACCTGACTAATCGCCTCCCCTAGAAAACAACTACCATGAGACACCCACTTTCTCATCAGGACATCCTCCTGGAGAAAATAACCATGGGCGACATCTCCCAACTGTTCCACAGGCACAATTTGGTCACGCAACTCTTCTAATGTGGAGTCAGTCCGTTGCGCATTGATTAGATCTGAGCGGTTAACAGATAACGGAATAACAGGGAAAGCAGTGGCATACTTCTCATTAGTCGGCACAGTGACCAGTTCGCCACGGCTCATAGAACGCGTCACTGCACACGCACTGAACACCTCGGGGAAGCTCTGTACACTCTCATCAGGAATCTCAACAACTGACGGCTTTGTGGAAACCACTAGAGATGGAAACGCGACAGGCCACACCCGCTCACCTGCCAAGTTATTCCCAAGAATAACGTCGATACCCTCAATAGGCAACGAAGGACGCACCCCCACAACAACCTCACCTTTCACCAGTCCACAATCTAACATCAGTTTATGCAATGGAACTGAAAGAGTGTTCAAACCTATTCCCCTAATTAGAACACTATTCCCCGAATCAGTCTCAGCTGAAAAGGGTAACACAGACTCCAACACAAACGATTCGGAGGCACCTGTGTCTCTCAAGATCTTCACTGGCACTAATTCCTTACTTCCTAACATAGACACAAAACCTTCCGTAATGAAAGGTAAATAGTCTGGATCAATATGTACTTTCACATGCTCCTGGACCTGAGGCAATGAGTCATGAATGAACTGATGTAGAACAGGCGCAGCTAACGCGGTAGGCTTAGGTTTAGCGTAAGCACCCTTTGATCTGAGAAGTGGACATTCGTTTTTCCAATGACCTGAACCTTGACAGTAGTGACACTCTTGCCCAAAGTCAGCTTTACCACGGGAGTCAGGCTCAACCCGAGTTGAATTAAACTCTGCCCGTGAACCAAAATATCTCGGTGAGCGAAGCCCAAATCTATCCGAACGCCCCCACTCATTCCGAATACGGGGCTCTGCAAAGACTCTTTTGTGAGTCAACACATACTCATCCGCCAAAACCGCAGCTTCAGCGACATTCTTTACTTTTCGTTCGTTAATATAGGTGGCAATACGATCAGGGATTGTGTCCTTAAATTGCTCTAACATAATCAGATCACACAGCCCTTGGAAAGTAACAACTGCAGAGGCAGAACACCAGCGATTAAACTGTACAGATAATTGTCGCGCAAACTCAACATGAGTCTGTTTATCATCCCTTTTTAAAGTTCTAAATCGTTGGCGGTAAGCCTCAGGGACCAATTCATAAATCTGCAACACAGCCGTTTTAACCTTATCATAACAGGCACTGTCGTGTACAGTAAGAGCTGAATATGCCTCCTGCGCTTTACCAGTCAGCACACACTGCAACATTAAGGTGCGGTCAGAATCAGGCCAACTCCTAGCGTCAGCAACACGCTCAAACAACGAAAAGAATGTCTCAGGGTCCTTTTCATTAAACTGAGGTAATAACCGTAAGTTCCCAACAATATCAAATGTGTCCGGGGCACGACCAAAAGAGGAACGACCCCTAGGTAAATCTGGATCACCTTCCCAGAACAAACTCTCCCCTGAGATCTTTCCTTCCCTAACCAACTCTATCCGTTCTTGTTGCAACTTGATTTTAGCATGCTCCATATCTTGTTTAAATGCTAATTCCTTTTCATACTTTACACGATCATACTCTAGCTTCTCACGATCATGCTGCATATCTAATTCCTTTTCATACTTTACACGATCATGCTCCATATCTAATTCCTTTTCATACTTTACACGATCATGCTTCAGCTGTAACAGAAGCAGTTCTTTCTGCTGTTCAAAAAGAAGACTACTAGGACTAACCGATGGAATGGCCATTGCAACGTTACGGGGAGATGACCCCTCAGCAGAGACTGGCCCAGTGATAACTTCAAGAATACCACTCTCCATCAGATTGGCCTTCAATATCAACCTAATAGAATTCTTTAGACGTTTATCACTAATTTCAACCTTGTAGTGTTCAGCGATTTTCAACAGCTGTTCTTTAGTACCTAATTCTAACAATTCCTCTGATGGAAAGCGAATGAACTCATCTACATAAGACGCCATAGTCAAAAAAAATATTATCACTCTTCCCCTCTGCTGAGCACACCAGACCACAACCAGAGAAATGACAATCACCCTGAGCACCACAGAAGAGAGATGAGATACGGAGCTTCCCCAAAACCTACAATAACTCAACCCTAGTCTTCGTGCGGATTTGCGGTGGGTATTTACGCACTGTAGCCCGCTGGCAAGGTAATAAACCCCCCAGCACGCTGGCAGATTCCACCAAGCCACGGATGTGCCCCCGAGACAACTGCTCAGTCCACAGACACCACACAAAAATAACAAACATTAACCATGCCCAACATATTCCAAAAAGGAAACACGTCGCTAAGCCTATCAGGGGTAAAAGGCTATAGCTCCAGGTAGCAAGTTCCACTACCCTACCCAAATCTCCCACTGAGGTACACAGCCGATTACTCACCTCAGACCGATGTCCCAACAGAAAGTAGAACAAGGGTTTCCAGGCTGGGCAGGGCCCTGGAAACTAACCAATGTACTCTCTCCAACGCAGCACACAAACCAAACAACAAAGGCAACCAATACTGGGCCTATCAAACTCAAACAAAATATGCAAACCAAACACGTACCTCCACGTTCTCCCAAACCAATACGTTCAATGATCCCGGATGAGCCCCCACTTGTCACGAACCGGCTCAGAGCCCGTAACAAAAGGGAGACCACGTGGAAATAAGGAGTAACAAAATATATTTATTAGATAAAGAAACTAGGTATAATATACAATGGTGTGTGTAATCAGTAGTGTAAGTGAATGTTTTGCATGCATGAATGTGATAATGCAGGGTGTTGAAAGATGCTAAAACAAACAACCAGAAAAAGCCCCATGAAACATAACCGAATCTATTAAGGTGTCTACATGGAGAGAGTCTCCCCCATGAATGGGGAAGTGGTGTATTTATCCTGGGAGAGTGGGCCCAGGTGTTTCCCATGTAGCTGACGACCCTCCCAACTCCGCCCACCGGCATCCTAATAAGGAAACAAGAGCAAAGAGAGAGAAAACGGTAGACAGAGGGGGAGGGTCGTCACTGCATCCTATAGTATACAGTATATCAGTGGAGGTCAGTGCCGTTTAAGATGGAGGACGATTATTTGCATCTAGCTGATCTAGGGTGTAATTGTTAGTTCAACAGTTGCAAACGAGTTTCTTTTGGACAAATTCAGGTATGTTTATCCCCGTTTGGTACCGTTTGCTTCCGTTTAAGAAAGGTTTTTCAATAGAATCGGCGGACTGAATACACCCCTGATCACAGGTAAACACAGTTCACTTTCATAGCTGCTACATACAAACAGCATGATCACGTAATTCCTTCTTGAATCTACGCGCTCTCCTCCTCTCACATTTTCCCTTCGCTTGTGGACTTCAGTGCACAACATCAGCTGTCTGTGACCAGGCGAAAAAACCTTAACACGCCAAACCCTCATATCATAACCACTAAGTTTACATACAGTATTAGCTAACATCATAGTCAACATAGCTACTAAAATGAACGCGTTAGTAAACCTGCTACAGTTATGCAGTTCAGTCAGCAAGCAGTTTAGCAGGTACACTGATGGACTGCAGTGGTAATAAAATCATAAAACCAAAAGCTTACATTGACTTGGAAGAGTTCCAGTGTTGGATAGCCATAGCCAACTAGCTGGCATAGCATCCCTCCCTGTTTGAGCCGGGTGTTTTGAGTAGGCAAAACTAGCTAGCTGCTTTTGCTAGCTAAGTGAAAAAAATACTGTGAAATATAGCTAGCTCTCTCTCTCTTGCTTCTCCTTCATTTGTAAAGAAATGAATTTGTTCAAAACTGTTCAACTATTGTCTCTCTTTTTGAGTCAACTACCCTCCACATTTTATGCACTGCAGTGCTAGCTAGCTGTAGCTTATGCTTTCAGTACTAGATTCATTCTCTGATCTTTGATTGTCTGGACAACATGTCAGTTCATGCTGCAAGAGCTCTGATAGGTAGGAGGACGTCCTTCAGAAGTTGTCATAATCACTATGTAAGTCTATGGAGGGGTGAGAACCATGAGCCTCCAACGTTTTGTATTGAAGTCAATGTACCCAGAGGAGGACGGAAACTATCTGTCCTCCGGTTACACCATTGTGTTACCCTACAGAGTGCTGTTGAAGCTACTGTAGACTTTCATTGCAAAACAGTGTTTTAGTCAATTACTTGGTGATGTAAATATATATAGTATCGTTTTATCTATACTGAAATTAACGCAATGTGTAAAGTGAGCTGAAGTAAAAGATCCCAGAAGTGTTCCAGACACACAGAAAGCTTATGTTTCTCAAATTTTGTGCACACATTTGTTTACATTCCTCTTAGTGAGCATTTCTCCTTTGCCAAGATAATCCATCCACCTGAGAGGTGTGGCTTATCAAGAAGCTGATTAAACAGCATGGTCATTACACAGGTGCACCTTGTGCTGGGGACAATAAAAGGCCTCTCTGAAATGTGCAGTTTTGTCACACAACACAATGCAATGCCACAGATGTCTGAAGTTTTGATGGAGTGTGCAATAGGCATGGTGACTGCAGGAATGTCCACCAGAGCTGCCTCCAATGTTGTTTGAGAGAATTTGGCAGTACGTCCAACCGGCTTCACAACCGTAGACCACGTGTAACCATGTCAGCCGAGGACCTCCGCATCTGCCTTCTTTATCTGCGGGATCGTCTGACAGATGATGAAACACAGGAGTATTTGAACTAAAGCTCTTTTGTGGGGAGACACTCATTCTAATTGCCTGGGCCTGGCTCCCCAGTGGGTGGGCCTATGCCCTCCAAGGCCCACACATGGCTGTGCCCCTGCCCAATCATGTGAAATCCATACATTAGGTCCTAATGAATTTATTTCAATTGACTTGATTTCCTTATATGAACTGAAACTCAGTAAAATTGTTGAAATTGTTGCATGTTGCGTTTATATTTTTGTTCCGTATAAAAAGTAACTTTTTTTTGTTGAACTATTTTTATGAAATGCTATGAGGAGAATGGTCCTCCCCTTCCTCCACTGCAGTATATACAGTGTGTGTATATATATATACATACACACACACACACACACACACACACACACACACACACACACACACACACACACACACACAACGGGTGGTTTGGTATTCCCATTGTTAGATCCTATGCTGCCCCATGATATCCTAGACCAGGGCTCTCCAACTCTGTTCCTGCAGAGCCCTGGTCCCCAGTTGTAACTAACCTGATTCAGCTCATCAACCAGCTAATTATTAGATTCAGGTGAGCTAAATGATTGTTGGAGTGAAAATCTGCAGGACAGACTCTCCAGGAACAGGGTTGGAGAGCCCTGTACTAGACAACATACACATGGCCAGTACGTTCATAAAAAGTGCCATTGTTTGCGTTGTTACCTAGCACGTGTCGTCATTGGCCTGGGCTATTGTTTGCATTCATGTCCAGGTTGTTTTTATTGCTCTGTTTGTCACTGTCTGAGTAGCCATTCATTTTGGTCATTTGTGTGGTATAAAAAAAAGATGTAGAATTGCATGAAATGCATTTATAAAAAGCAATATTTTTCGCTGACTCTGCTAAAATGTTTTCCCCGTACAATATGCGGAAATCCTGAAAACGCCTCTGCTCAGATGACTTTTTTTTTGTCCCTCTCCCCATTTATTTTCTGTGTGCGCGTGTGTGTGTCATCACTGTTACCTCGCAGTTCACATTAATCTCCATTTGTATATCTAATCACACGGCTATGGCGGGGGGGGGGGGGGGGCACGTTATGTAAGTACACCGGTGGCGGTAACCGTAGTGAAACTAGATGGGTGGCGCACAGAGTTTCACCACCGTTGTGATGGTTGACAGAACGCACTGATCAGAGAGGGGGAGATGGAGACAGAGAATGGGATGCAACGGGCTGTGATTTGGGTTCACAATGCGTTCGGAAAGTATTTAAATCCCTTTACTTTTTTTTTGTTACGTTACAGGCTTATTATATAATGTATTAAATAGTTTTGTCCTCATCAATCTACACACGATACACCATAATGACAAAGCAAAAACAGGTTTTTAGAAATGTTTGTAAATGTACAAAATACATGAAATGGTAATATTACACCTATAGACCCTTTACTCAGTACTTTGTTGAAGCACCTTTGGCAGTGATTACAGCCTCAAGTCTTCTTGGGTAGGACGCTACAAGCTTGGCACACCTGTATTTGGGGAGTTTCTCCCATTCTTCTTTGCAGATCCTCTCAAGCTCTGTCAGGTTGGATGGTTAGCGTCGCTGCACAGCTATTTTCAGGTCAGATGTTAGATCGGGTTCAAGTCCGGGCTCTGGCTGGGCCACTCAAGGACATTCAGAGACTTGTCCTGAAGCCACTCCTGTGTTGTCTTGGCTGTGTGCTTAGGGTCGTTGTCCTGTTGGAAGGTGAACCGTCGCACGGTTCACCTTCATCTTTCCTTTGATCCTGACTAGTCGCACAGTCCTTGCTGAAAAACATCCCCACAGCATGATGCTGCCACCACCATGCTTCACCGTAGGGATGGTGCCAGGTTTCCTCCAGACCTGACGCTTGGCATTCAGGCCAAAGAGTTTAATCTTGGTTTCATTGGACCAGAGAATCTTGTTTCTTCAAGATGCTCAGACGTCCATAGATGACCAACAGGGTCAAATCATAATCAGTGTTTTATAGAGGTTGCAACAGGTCAGCACCTCAGGAGTAAATGTCAGTTTGCTTTTCATAGCTGAGCATTCAGAGGTTGAGAGTAGGTGCGGTACAGAGAGAAGGGGAGGGAAAGGGAGAGTGAGGGAGAGAGAGGGTCGAAACAGCATGGTATTAGCTACTGATTCCAGTTCTTGTCAAAACATTGCTATGACTCATTATGAATCAATGGAAAAACATACTTCACATTCACCTTCTGAAGACGTCACTGATGACATGAACTGTGTGGGGGTGGGTGGAATGGTATTTAGTTTTCCAGGTCACAAAGGGATGTATATAACAGAATGGTTTGTTTTAACAGTTCTGACCTCTGTTGCTCCGACGTGTGACCTTTCGAGACTATCTGCTGGTGAGGATGATTAGGAGGAATCCGTAGGGCCGTTACGCCCTGTTATACACCATTTAATAAATGGTTTATTAAATGTGATATTTTATTAGATCATATTAATTGGACAACATAGCTGTTAATGTCTATTAGACAAGGGTTTGGTTTGATTGGAATTGATTGATTCTATGGGTATTGAATGATTTGATTGCTAATCATTTCTGATAATTCCTCGAGCTTGAGGACAATTCTACCTCTACAAATTGAACATGATTATATAGTCTAGATCAGTGTAGATAAGGGGACAGGCAGTTTCAACACACTTATTCCACATTTGTGGTACAGCCTGAATTAAAGTTTGATAAAAAAATGTCTCACCCTTATACACAGACTACCCCATAATGAAAAAGTGAAAACATGTTTTTAGATCTAAAAAAAATTGTATTGAAAATGAAATACAGAAATATATCTGATTTACATAAGTATTCACACACCTGAGTCCATACTTTGTAGAAGCACCTTTGGCAGCGATTAAAGCTGTGAGGCTTTCTGGGTAAGTTTCTTAGAGCTTTCCACACCTGGATTGTGTAACATTTGCCCAAATTCTTCAAGCTCTGTCAAATTGGTTGTTAATCATTGCTAGACAACCATTTTCAGGTCTTGCCATAGATTTTCAAAAAGATTTAAGTCAAAATGTAACTAGGCCACTCAGGAACATTTGCTGTCTTCTTGGTAAGCAACTCCAGTGTAGATTTGGCCTTGTGTTTTAGGTTGTTGTCCTCCTGAAAGGTGAATTAATCTCCTAGTGTTTGGTGGCAAGCAGACTGAACCAGGTTTTTCTATTGTATTTTGCTTGTGCTTAACTCCATTCCGTTTTCTTTTTTATCCTGGTCCTTAACAATTACAAGCATACCCATAACATTTTGCAGCCACCACTATGCTTGAAAATATGGAGTGTGACACTCAGGAATGTGTTGTATTTGATTTGCCCCAAACATAACACTTTGTATTCAGGACAAAAAGTAAATTGTTTTGTCAAATAGTTTGCAGTATTACTTTAGTGCCTTGTTGCAAACAGGATGTTTTGGAATATTTTTTATTTTGTACAGGATTCCTTCTTTTCACTCTGTCAATTAGGTTAGTATTACAGTGTAATTGCAGTGTGGTTGATCCATCCTCAGTTGTAACAGTTTTAAAGGCACCATTGGCCTAATGGTGAAACCCCTGAGTGGTTTCCTTCCTCTCCAGCAACTGAGTTAGGAAGGACGCCTCTATCTTTGTAGGGACTTGGTGTATTGATACACCATCCAAAGTGTAATTAATAACTTCCTAATAACCACGCTCAAAGGGATATTACATGTCTGCTTTTTTAAAACATTTTTATCTACCAATAGGTGCCCTTCTTTGCGAGCCATTGAAAAGCCTCCCTGGTCCTTGTGGTTGAATATATGTTTGAAATTCCCTACTCGACTGAGGGACCCTACAGATAATTTATATGTGGGGTACAGAGATGAGGTAGTCATTCAGAAGATCATGTTAAACACTATTATTGCACACAGAGTGAGTCCATGCAACTTATTATGCGACTTCTTAAGCAAGGTTTACTCCTGAACTTATTAAGGCAGACCATATGAAAAGGGTTGAATACTTATTGACATTATGGTGTATTATGTGTAGGCCAGTGATCCAAAATTGATCAAATATAACACAAGAATATGTGGAAGGAAGTAAATACTTTCTGAAGGCCCCCCCGCCATAGCCAGGCCGTGTGATTAGATATACAGATAGAGATTAATGTGAACTGAGAGGTAATAGTGGACACACACACACAAAAAGCCAAAACAGACTCCTCCAAACCACCATAATTGCATTCCACAGCTATTTCCCCCCCTCTCTGAACATGAGCATTCCACAGCTATTTCCCCCCTCTCTGAACATGAGCATTCCACAGCTATTTCCCCCCTCTCTGAACATGAGCTCTCCACAACTATTTCCCCCCTCTCTGAACATGAGCTCTCCACAACTATTTTCCCCCTCTGAACTTGAGCTCTCCACAACTATTTTCCCCCTCTCTGAACATGAGCTCTCCACAACTATTTCCCCCCTCTCTGAACATGAGCTCTCCACAACTATTTTCCCCCTCTCTGAACATGAGCTCTCCACAACTATTTCCCCCCTCTCTGAACATGAGCTCTCCACAACTATTTCCCCCCTCTCTGAACATGAGCATTCCACAGCTATTTCCCCCCTAGCTGAACATGAGCTCTCCACAACTATTTCCTCCCTCTCTGAACATGAGCTCTCCACAACTATTTACCCCCTCTCTGAACATGAGCTCTCCACAACTATTTTCTCCCTCTCTGAACATGAGCTCTCCAGAACTATTTCCCCCCTCTCTGAACATGAGCATTCCACAGCTATTTCCCCCCTCTCTGAACATGAGCTCTCCACAACTATTTCTCCCCTCTCTGAACATGAGCTCTCCACAACTATTTCTCCCCTCTCTGAACATGAGCTCTCCACAACTATTTACCCCCTCTCTGAACATGAGCTCTCCACAACTATTTACCCTCTCTGAACATGAGCTCTCCACAACTATTTCCCCCCTCTCTGAACATGAGCTCTCCACAACTTTCTCCCTCTCTGAACATGAGCTCTCCACAGCTATTTCCCCCCTCTCTGAACATGAGCATTCCACAGCTATTTCCCCCCTCTCTGAACATGAGCTCTCCACAACTATTTCTCCCCTCTCTGAACATGAGCTCTCCACAACTATTTACCCCCTCTCTGAACATGAGCTCTCCACAACTATTTACCCCCTCTCTGAACATGAGCATTCCACAACTATTTACCCCCTCTCTGAACATGAGCTCTCCACAACTATTTACCCTCTCTCTGAACATGAGCTCTCCACAACTATTTACCCCCTCTCTGAACATGAGCTCTCCACAACTATTTACCCCCTCTCTGAACATGAGCTCTCCACAACTATTTACCCCCTCTCTGAACATGAGCTCTCCACAACTATTTACCCTCTCTGAACATGAGCTCTCCACAACTATTTACCCCCTCTCTGAACATGAGCTCTCCACAACTATTTACCCTCTCTGAACATGAGCTCTCCACAACTATTTACCCCCTCTCTGAACATGAGCTCTCCACAACTATTTACCCTCTCTGAACATGAGCTCTCCACAACTCCTCTCCCTTTCAAGTACAAGTCACCAGCTGCCTGCTCTTTAGATGGATAGATACAGTACCATCAGAAGTATTTACACCCCTTGACCTTTTTCACACTTTGTTGTGTTACAGCCTGAATTAAAAATGGACTACATATAGATGTTTTGTCACTGGCCTACACACAATACCCCATAATGTCAAAGTGGAATTAAGTTTACAAATGAATAACAAATGAATAGCTGAAATGTCTTGAGCCAAGAAGTATTCATCCCCTTTGTTACGGCAAGCCTACATAATGTATTTTCAGGAGTATAAATGTGCTTAAGAAGTCACATAATAAGTTGTATGGACTCACTCTGTGTGCAATTATAGTGTTTAACATAATTTTTGAATGACTACCTCATCTTTGTACCCCACACATACAATTATCTGTAATGTCCCAAAGTCAAGCAGTGCATTTCAAACACAGATTTTACCACAAAGACCAGGGAGGTTTTCCAATGCCTCGCCCGCATCCAATGATGTAAGGCCGTCCCAAATCTCCAGCACATATCTCACCAAAACAATATTTGTGTTTTGGCCTGCCCTGCGAGCATCTGACCTGAACAGGAACACAAAGAGGTCTTGAGGCTGTGTTGGTATAGTAGGAGGGAAAGGTTGTGCCATATTCACAAAGCATCTGATACCAGGAGTGCTGATCTAGGATCACGTCTCCCCTGTCCATATGGGTAATAAAAATAAAAAACAGACATTGAATAACCCTTTGAGCATGGTAAAGTTATTCATCACACTTTGGCTGGAGCAGGGCCTGATGAGCAGTTTAAGGGCTTAAGTTCCTTGCTCAAGGGAACATTGGTGGTAGGTGGCACCTGAGATATTGATGACAGCAACCCTCCGGATGCCAGTTCACTCCTACCCGATCTTTTCCCTCGACACCAGTGTGATTCGAACCCGCTTCTTTCATGTCGAGGCTACTGACGCCCGTTTGAATAAAGGATCTGGGAGAACACAGAGATGTCTCAGATGGCTTCCACATATCAACAGCAAACAGAGCAGAAGGAAGGAAGGAAGGTAAATGGTTGTTTCAAGGTTGGCCTATTAATATGTATAACGACTTTCAATGACAAACTCTTCAGGTAGAAGATGCCTGTGCTGTGAGTAGGCAGTAGTAGCACGCGAACCCTTTAAATGATTCATGATATTGTACCAAATTACTGGTGTGAAAATGACTGCTCTTTGAAAATGATCTTGACTTTGTAATCCTACAAGATGTTATCATGTGTTCCCTTTATACTCCAGACAAGACAGTGTAAGTGCTTGAAAATGAATTCAAAACGAGGTAGGGAGCGCGAGCGAGGGAGCGCGGGAACGAGAGGGAGGGAGCGCGAGCGAGCGAGCGCGGGAACGAGAGGGAGGGAGCGCGAGCGAGCGAGCGCGGGAACGAGAGGGAGGGAGCGCGAGCGAGCGAGCGCGGGAACGAGAGGGAGGGAGCGCGAGCGAGCGAGCGCGGGAACGAGAGGGAGGGAGCGCGAGCGAGCGAGCGCGGGAACGAGAGGGAGGGAGCGCGAGCGAGCGAGCGCGGGAACGAGAGGGAGGGAGCGCGAGCGAGCGAGCGCGGGAACGAGAGGGAGGGAGCGCGAGCGAGCGAGCGCGGGAACGAGAGGGAGGGAGCGCGAGCGAGCGAGCGCGGGAACGAGAGGGAGGGAGCGCGGGAACGAGCGCGGGAGGGAGCGCGAGCGAGCGCGGGAACGAGCGCGGGAGGGAGCGCGAGCGAGCGCGGGAACGAGCGCGGGAGGGAGCGCGAGCGAGCGCGGGAACGAGAGCGAGAGAGCGAGCGCGGGAACGAGAGCGAGCGAGCGAGGGAGCGAGCGAGCGAGAGAGCGAGCGAGGGAACGAGAGCGAGCGAGCGAGGGAACGAGAGCGAGCGAGCGAGGGAACGAGAGCGAGCGAGAGAGCGAGCGCGGGAACGAGAGCGAGCGAGAGAGCGAGCGCGGGAACGAGAGCGAGCGAGAGAGCGAGCGCGGGAACGAGAGCGAGCGAGGGAACGAACGAGCGCGGGAACGAGAGCGAGCGAGGGAACGAACGAGCGCGGGAACGAGAGCGAGCGAGGGAACGAACGAGCGCGGGAACGAGAGCGAGCGAGGGAACGAACGAGCGCGGGAACGAGAGCGAGCGAGGGAACGAACGAGCGCGGGAACGAGAGCGAGCGAGGGAACGAACGAACGCGGGAACGAGAGCGAGGGAACGAACGAACGAGCGCGAGAACGAGCGAGGGAACGAACGAACGAGCGAGGGAGCGAGGGAACGAGAGCGAGGGAACGAGAGCGAGGGGAACGAGCTAGGGGAACGAACGAGCGAGCGAGCTAGGGGAACGAGCGAGCGAGGGAGCGAGCTAGGGGAACGAGCTAGGGGAACGAGCGAGCTAGAGGAACGTGCGAGAGAGCGAGGGTGCGAGCGAGGGACGGACAGAGAGAGCGAGGGTGCGTGTGCGAGGGACGGAACGAGAGAGCGAGGGTGCGTGCGAGGGACGGAACGAGAGAGCGAGGGTGCGAGCGAGGGAGCAAGGGTGCAAGGGAATGAGCGAGCGAGGGAGGGAGGGAACGAACGAGAGAGAGAGAGAGCGAGGGTGCGAGGGAATGAAAGGGGGAACTAGAGAACGAGGGAACGAGAGAGCGAGTGAGGGAACGAGAAAGCGAGGGAGTGTGTGAAATAAACAGGAAGAGAGAAATAAACAGAGAGGGAGAGTCAAAGGTTCAACACTTGAGTTGTTTGTTGTGGGTAATGGTATTCCTGTTGCTAATTTCCTCCAGATAAGCATCACACTATCAGACGGCTCCTAGTAAAGTGTTTTATCTCCACCACAGGAAAATGGTTTCTTTCTCTCTCCCTTGCTGTGAATTGATTTCAGAGGGAGGCCTCGCTATACCGCATCAAACACACACACACGCACGCGCTATCTTGGTTTAAATTGTCACTCAGTTTTCTATTTGCATAGAGATGATTACTTCTCTGAGCCTTAGCTATCTGTCTCTCTACCTTTGTCTGGGGTATTGGAAGGGATGAAGGGCAGACTTATTTGCCTGTCTTCTCTCTTACTGTTGTTTGCACTGGTGTTGGAGGGGACCATTGATTTTCATTCTCTCCCTCCCTTCTTTCTCTCCCTTCTTTCTCTCTCTCTCTCTCTCTCTCTCTCTCTGGTGTAACAGTTGATGAGTGGTGTTCAGGCGCCCAGGGACAACCCTGCTTGTTTTAAGGAGATGAGCTGTTCGGCTTTATAGCCCTGCTGGCTCCCCAGAGAACTCTGATGATAAGGAGGTGTGTGTGTGCGCGGTTGTATGTGTGCATGCTTGTGCGTGCTTGTGGCTTGTGTGTATTAAGAGGAGTTAGTAGAAGCCTCTTCAGTCCAGGATTCCCCACAGTAGGCCTAAGGTAAAGGTTATGGTTTTAAGAGCTTTTCACAGACAAGCTTTGGCTTTGTCATCA
Organism: Salvelinus namaycush; assembly: GCF_016432855.1. Lineage (NCBI taxonomy): Eukaryota > Metazoa > Chordata > Actinopteri > Salmoniformes > Salmonidae > Salvelinus > Salvelinus namaycush. The sequence continues at coordinate 267,570 of NW_024058564.1, forward strand.
CAGCCTACAGGATCACTGTAAAGACTCAGAACATTGGTTTACATATGTAACAATTAACATTTTACATGGTTATAGAGGTGGATGAGTTACTAGTAGATATATACCGAACATAAATATAAACGCAACATGCAACAGTTTCAAAGATTTTACTGAGTTACAGTTCATAAATCAGTCAATTTAAATAATTTCATCAGGCCCTAATCTATGGATTTCACATGACTGGGAATACAGATATGCATCTGTTGGTCACAGATACCTTAAAAAGGTAGCAGCGTGGATCAGAAAACCAGTCAATATCGGGCGTGACCACCATTTGATTAATGCAGCGCAACACATCTCCTTCACATAGAGTTGATCAGGCTGTTGATTGTGGCCTGTGAAATGTTGTCTTACTCTTCAATAGCTGTGTGAAGTTGATGGATATTGTCAGGAACTGGAAAGCGCTGTCTTAACTTCTTCTGGCTGCAAGCCCGAAGCCGGGCACAATATGACAACAGCCACTTAAGTGCAGGGCGCGAAATTCAAAATATATTTTTTAGAAATATTTAACTTTCACACATTAACAAGTCCAATACAGCATTTGAAAGATAAACATCTTGTGAATCCAGCCAACATGTCCGATTTTTAAAATGTTTTACAGCGAAAACAGCACGTATATTTATGTTAGCTCACCACCAAATACAAAAAAGGACAGACATTTTTCACAGCACAGGTAGGATGCACAAAACCAACCTAACTAACCAAGAACCAACCAAACTAACCAAGAAACAACTTCATTAGATGACAGTCTTATAACATGTTATTCAATAAATCTATGTTTTGTTCGAAAAATGTGCATATTTGAGCTATAAATCAGTTTTACATTGCAGCTACCATCACAGCTACCGTCAGAAATGGCACCGAAGCAGCCAGAGTAATTACAGACACCAACGTCAAATACCTAAATACTCATCATAAAACATTTCTGAAAAATACATGGTGTACAGCAAATGAAAGACAGGCATCTTGTGATTCCAGCCAATATTTCCGATTTCTTAAGTGTTTTACAGCGAAAACACAATATAGCATTATATTAGCTTACCACAATAGCCAGAAACACAAGCCATTCCCCAGCAGCAAAGTTAGCGATCGTAACAAACCAGCAAAAGATATATAATTTTTGACTAACCTTGATAAGCTTCATCAGATGACAGTCCTATAACATCAGGTTATACATACACTTATGTTTTGTTCGAAAATGTGCATATTTAGAGCTGAAATCAGTGGTTATACATTGTGCTAACGTAGCATCTTTTTCCCACAACGTCCGGATATTTTTCTGGCACTCACATATTCTGACCAAATAACTATTCATAAACATAACTAAAAAATACATGTTGTATAGGAAATGATAGATACACTAGTTCTTAATGCAATCGGCGTGTTAGAATTCTAAAAATAACTTCATTACGATATGCAGTTTACGTTATGGCGAGAGCGTGCCCAAAACCTGGCCGCAAACTACTAGTACAACATGTTCGACAGATATATGAAATAACATCATAAAATGGGTCCTACTTTTGATGATCTTTCATCAGAATGTTGTACAAGGGGTCCTTTGTCGGGAACAATCGTTGTTTGGATTTAGAATGTCCTCTTCTCCAGTCAATTAGCACGAAAAGCTAGCAAAGTGGCGCTAAGCTCTCCTTCGTGAACAAACGCAGACAACGCAACACGCCTAACGTCCCGAAAAAATTTCAATAATCTAATAAAACTATATTGAAAAAACATACTTTACGATGATATTGTCACATGTATCAAATAAAATCAAAGCCGGAGATATTAGTCGTCTATAACGACAGCTGTACAGAAGGCAAAACCAGGTCCCTTCACGCGCTCTCCAGAAAACAGGAAACTGGTGACACGTCATACAAAGAGCATTTATTCGACCCCAGATCAAGTTATACACTCAATTTCTTCTCTCACTGCCTGTCGACATCTAGTGGAAGACGTATGAAGTGCATGTATACTGATATATATCAAGGACATTTATAGGCAGGCCCTAGAACAGAGCATCGATTTCAGATTTTCCACTTCCTGTCAGGAAGTTTGCTGCAAAATGAGTTCTGTTTTACTCACAGATATAATTCAAACGGTTTTAGAAACTAGAGTGTTTTCTATCCAATAGTAATAATAATATGCATATTGTACGAGCAAGAATTGAGTACGAGGCCGTTTGAAATGGGCACCTTTTATCCGGCTACTCAATACTGCCCCTGCAGCCCAAACAGGTTAAATGTCGAACCAGGGCATCCCAAACATGCTCAGTGGGGAACATGTCTGGTGAGTATGCAGGCCATGGAAGAACTGTGACATTTTCAGCCACACACACGCACAGCTTAGAGTTACACTGCTGAAAGTCACATGTACAGTACAAACTTGACTCGCGTTTAATGTGATTATTTTCTTTGAGGAATTTTTCACTCCTTGGATGAAAAGGACAGGGAGGAAAGAGGGACATTTGCAAAAGACTGAAGTTACCCAGTGAGCAAAATTGTTTGAAATAAGTATTTTCAATATCTTTTCAATTTCATTTCAATGTCATTTCAATCAAAATACATATTTTCAATGTCTTTTCAACCGTAATATCTATTTTTAATGTTCTTGTGCTTTGAGGGTAACTTCTTACTATTGGTGTGGTTTAAATATAAGCCATCTCGGGATTATTTACATTTTGGCAGTGTTTTCTCTAAATCTTTATATACAGTGCCTTCGGAAAGTATTCAGACCGCTTGACCTTTTCCACATTTTGTTATGTTACAGCCTTATTCTAAAACGTATTCAATAGTTTTCCCCCCCCTCATCAATCTATACACAATACCCCATAATCACAAAGCAAAAACAGGTTTTTATACATATTCGGGAAGTTTCTGCCATTATTCTCTGCAGACCCTCTCAAGTTATGTCAGGTTGGATGGGCAGCGTTGCTGCACAGCTATTTTCATGTCTCTCCAGAGATGTTTGATCGGGTTCAAGTCTGGGCTCTGGCTGGGCCACTCAAGGACATCAAGAGACTTGTCCTGAAGCCACTCCTGCGTCCTCTTGGCTGTGTGCTTTGGGTCATTGTCCTGTTGGAATGTGACTCTAGAGCTCTGAGTGACCATCCGGTTCTTGGTCACCTCTCTGACCAAGGCCCTTCTCCCCCGATTGCTCAGTTTGGCTGGGCGGCCAGCTCCAGGAAGTCTTGATGATTCCAAACTTCTTCCATTTAAGAATGATGGAGGCCACTGTGTTCTTGAACGTTCAATGCTGCAGAAATGTTTTGGTACCCTTCCCAGATCTGTGCTTCGACACAATCCTGTCTCGGAGCTCTAAGGACAATTCCTTCGACCTCATGGCTCGGTTTTTGCTCTGACATGCATTGTCAACTGTGGGACCTTATGTAAATAAGGTATTTCGTTATTTTTATTTTTTTATCCATTTGCAAACATGTCTAAAAACCTGTTTTCGCTTTGTAATTATGGGGTATTATGTGTAGATGGCTGAGGATGTTTATTTAGAACAAGGCTTTAACGTAACAAAGTGTGTTAAAAGTCTAGGGGTCTGAATACTTTCCGAAGGCATTGTATACTGTAGCAGTGTGCTTTCCAAGTGGTAGTAATATTCTCCTAGCGGTGTGTCTTCCATCCAGATTTACCAGTGAATCTCAATTACAGCTGATACATACAAAATGTTCTCGTCCATTTATCCTCTTTTGCCTTCCTTACTAATTGCTCTCCATCAGTTTCCAATATGCACAAATACCATTCTCGCTCTCTCTCTTTCCCTCCCTCTCTCATCTTAGCATATTTCTGCAGAATACACTGATAATAGAAGCGGTTCTTTGGACTATACTCATGTGATGAGTAAACTTGAAGACTTGTGTAAGCGCCCAGAGCTAATACCTGAGGCTTTAGTTCAGTGGGCTAACATCTGTCTTGAAGTACACATGAGACCCTGTTTCACACACGCATTTTGCCTTCACAGTGGAACAAATCTGTCTAACGATGTATTTCTTTGCAGAAATGTAACATCTTTCTCTTCTCTCCCTATCTCTCTCAGGTCCAGTGAAGACCAGTGAGGAAGGATCCTGAAGGATATACATGGGATGGGTGGGGGTGAGGGGGGCTTGTGACATCACTCCCAGCCCAGGTCAGAGTTCACACAGGTAGGCAGACGACTGCTCTTATCCTCTCCCTATCAGTGGGGTCATTAGTCCTGGGCTTTTTTTGTTTTTTGTTCAACTCTGAGCCCTTTGAAAAAGTCCTCAACTGGCAGCTTCATTAAATAGTACCCACAAAACACCAGTCTCAACGTCAACAGTGAAGAGGCGGGATGCTGGCCTTCTAGGCAGAGTTGCAAAGAAAAAGCCATATCTCAGACTGGCCGATAAAAATAAAAGATTAAGATGGGAAAAAGTACACAAACACTGGACAGAGGAACTCTGCAGGAGTCGCCTCTTCACTGTTGACGTTGAGACTGGTGTTTTGCGGGTACTATTTAATGAAGCTGCCAGTTGAGGACTTGTGAGGCGTCTGTTTCTCAAACTAGACACTGTAATGTATTTGTCCTCTTGCTCAGTTGTGCACTTGGGCCTTCCACTCTTTCTATTCTGTAATCAAACCCAGAAATGCTGACGCCCCAGATACTCAACTAGTCTAAAGGCCAGTTGTATTGCTTCTTTAATCAGCACAACAGTTTTCAGCTGTGTTCCCAGTGGGTCAGAATTCCCAGTGGGTCAGAAATTTACATACACTCAATTAGTATTTGGTAGCATTGCCTTTAAATTGTTTAACTTGGGTCAAACGCTTTGGGTAGCCTTCCACAAGCTTCCCACAATGTTGGGTGAATTTTGGCCCATTCCTCCTGACAGAGCTGGTGTAACTGAGTCTGGTTTGTAGGCCTCCTTGCTCGCACACGCCTTTTCAGTTCTGCCCACAAATTGTCTACAGGATTGAGGTCAGGGCTTTGTGATGGTCACTCCAATACCTTGACTTTGTTGTCCTTAAGCCATTTTGCCACAACTTTGGTAAGTTTGCTTGGGGTCATTGTCCATTTGGAAGACCCATTTGCGACCAAGCTTTAACTTCCTGACTGATGTCTTGAGATGTTGCTTCAATATATCCACATAATTTTCGTTCCCCATTATGCCATCTATTTTGTGAAGTGCACCAATCCCTCCTGCAGCAAAACACCCCCACAACATGATGCTGCCACCCCCGCTTCACGGTTGGGATGGTGTTCTTCGACTTGCAAGCCTCCCCCTTTTCCCTCCAAACATAACGATGGTCATTATGGCCAAACAGTTCTATTTTTGTTTCATCAGACCAGAGGACATTTCTGCAAACACATGGTGTTTTTTTTATTGCGGTTTTGGAGCAGTGGCTTCTTCCTTGCTGAGCGGCCTTTCAGGTTATGTCGATATAGGACTCGTTTTACTGTGGATATAGATACTTTTGTACCTGTTTCCTCCAGCATCTTCACAAGGTACTTTGCTGCTGTTCTGGGATTGATTTGCACTTTTCGCACCAAAGTACGTTCATCTCTAGGAGACAGAACGCGTCTCCTTCCTGAGCGGTATGACGGCTGCGTGCTCCCATGGTGTTTATACTTGCATACTATTGTTTATACAGATGAACGTGGTACCTTCAGGCATTTGGAATTGCTCCCAAGGATGATCCAGACTTGTGGAGGTCTACACATTTTTTTCTGAAGTCTTGGCTGATTTCTTTTGATTTTCCCACGATGTTAAGCAAAGAGGCACTGAGTTTGAAGGTAGGCCTTGAAATACATTCACAGGTACACCTCCAATTGACTCAAATGATGTCAATTAGCCTATCAGAAGCTTCTAAAAGCCATGACATAATTTTCTGGAATTTTTCAAGCTGTTTAAAGGCACAGTCAACTTAGTGTATGTAAACTTCTGACCCACTGGAATTGTGATACAGTGAATTATAAGTGAAATAATCTGTCTGTTAACAATTGTTGGAAAAATGACTTGTGTCATGCACAAAGTAGATGTCCTAACCGACTTGCCAAATCTATAGTTTGTAAACAAGACATTTGTGGAGTGGTTGAAAAATGAGGTTTAATGACTCCAACCTAAGTGCATGGAAACTTTCAACTTCAACTGTATATTAGTGATGCACCGATATGACATTTTTTGCCGATATCAATATTTTCCTTGCCAAAAACCCCCGATACCAATATAAAAAAATGTTGCAGCCTTTTAAGCATTTTAGTACAGTTAAATAGTTAACACACACACATGGACGCAGCGGTCTAAGGCGCTGTATCTCAGTGCAAGAGGCGTCACTACAGTCCCTGGTTTGAATCTAGGCCATATCACATCTGGCCGTGATTGAGAGTCTCATAGGGCGGCGCACAATTGGCCCAGCGTCGTCCGGGTTTGGCCGGGGTAGGCCGTCATTGTAAATAAGTATTTGTTCTTAACTGACTTGCCTAATTAATAAAGGTTACACACACACACCACACTGACAAAAAAGTTATTTTGTTGGCATTTACATATGTCCCCATTACCAGTAGAACATATTTAAAACCTATTTCTTCCACTTACTTCCTGTTCTGTTTCGTTGTTCATTTGTTCAGTCGTTTCATTCTCAACCAGGATTTCTATGGAACTCCGTTTGGGTCTTTGCATGTCAAAAAAGATACACGTCAAATAAGCTTGTTGACAAATCAGGAACTGAATATGACTGCACGTCTCATAATAATTTAACGTGTTCATACATGTTTTACGTAGTTATTACACATTGACCACACTATCACTCGTATTTCATATGTCACAACGATTCATCGATACGTATGCTATAATGCTGGTATAGTTGTCTCGCGCACCTACAGTTCTGGTCATAAAAAGCTAGCTAGCTCATGGATGCAAACAATGGTCTTCCCCAAAAACATAGCCAAACGACATCTGTTTAAGTAGCTATAGTTAGCTAGCTAATTATATAGCTAGGTTTCATCTAAAATAACCCTAATTTATAAGACAGATCTTATTTCATTAATGGTGGTCGGACCCATCTATGTGAAGCTAGCCACAATAAGTATTATCCACAATAGTGGACTTTGCGGTTAGCCTTCAAAATAAAAGTATGTCATTGACAGTGACGCAAATTAATACAAATCGTAGAATTGTACCATCATTGAATAGATCATGCTAACGAGGTTGTAATGTTGTAATATAAAATCAACGAAAGACAATTTGTTAATTTGACAAATCTGTTGAAATCCCACTGGATGTATTATACTTTAGAATTGCATTGGGGGCATACTTATTTCACTGTACAGCCTTACCTATGGATGGTGGATCAATGACATGGGGTATCATGTCAGTGCCACCCAGAGACCATTAGCATCATAGCTCTTATTGTGGGACTCTGAAATAACTGTGAATTGAGCCACATTTATTGTCAACCTATGTGTATTGGAAACTATTCCAGAGGAAAAACAATACTGTGTGGATGTTTTGGAGTCTGATAACTCTGAGGAGGATGTTGGGAAAAACTATTTTGGGTATAGAGTAGACTGTTACCCCATTTCATTTTCCCCCAATCCTTAGGTAAGGCTGTACAGTGCAATATGAATGTCAATACACACAATAGGCTGACTGGGGAGGTGATTTCACACAGTCACAGTCCCGCGATAAGAGCTACAACGCTAATATTTGCGTAAACTCTTCACAAGTTGTTTTCTGTAGGTGTCACCGAGTAGACTGATACCACATTTCATTGTTTCACATTCCAACCTTGTTTAACATTATCTAGTCTAAATTTGGCATGATTCCACCAATTGTAACCTTCTGCATCACTTTCAAAGAGGTACTTTTATTTTGAAGGCAAACCGCAAACTCCTCTATTGTTCCTAATCCTTACTTTGGCTAGCTTCACAGCACATAACCCGGTCAGGTCGAGCCTCACTAGCCAGATGAAGCTAGCTGGCTGCTTATAATGCTAGCTTTGGGCAACAGGGTTAAGTAGCTGGCTAGCTATTTATTTTTCATGAACTGAAGTTCAATTTCACTAGGAGAACAACAAGTGGCTACCTAGCTAATACTTACTCACAATGATTCCTAAATCATTGCTTAGAATAGTGAAAATGACTGCAGTTTATACTGGTCATTGTTTTCAGGCTGGTTGTATTGGTGCTATCTAGGTACCAAGCTGAAGCTAGCTAGCTACCCCAGAAGTTGTGGTTGAACAAATAATGATCTATTACCAACGCATTATTGTAAACACATCGTTTGTGACCGGTGTTTGCTTTTTTACAGACTTTTTTGTACAGCTTTGACAGTGCTACTGATAGTAGTGGTGGTGCTTGGCTTGCACGTGCAAATTCAGAACACACAATATTCTATAATAGAACTGTGTTATTTGGCGGTCTTATTAAAAGCTTATTTAACACGTCAAATAGTGTTATTTGACGTATCTTTTTTGACACGCAAAGACCCAAAAGGCGTTCCATAATATGTCGTGAAGCTAATAGCAGTGACGCTATTACTGTTTAACTCCGGTAGGGCAACATCTGAACAGTAGCGCACTTGGTAACGTTAGTGTGTACCGGTGCTCGACTAGTCGCGAAAGCCAACATCACCCACGACAGAGAACGGTTGATTTTCAAGGGCAATGAATTCCATTATCTTGGCGTTAATGGATTTCGCCTTTGAGTTGTCTCGCTGAAATTTTCTTACTCTTTCAAATGACTGCTCGACTTGTTGACTGCTCGATCCACACAGCAGACATTGTGGGCTAGGTTAGGAATGCTGTGTTGCACTTGTTGCGCAAGATTTTACGTGGCGTCATTACGTCATCTACCTACGTTTATATAGGTATGCACGTCATCTTTGACATTGGTTTTTCACATCCGCATTAAACTAGACATCGTGCTGATCCCGATGTTGCCATTTTTTAGCTAATAACGTCCGATTCCGATATGTTCCCCGATATATTGTGCATCCCTAATATATAAACACACAGTATCAGTTAAAAGTTTGGACACCGACTCATTCCAGGGTTTTTCTATATTTTTACAATTGTATACACTGTAGTCATCAAAACTATGAAATAACACATGTAGTAACCAAACAAGTGTTAAACAAATCAATCTATTTTATATTTGAGATTCTTCAAAGTAGCCACCCTTTGCCTTGATGACAGCTTTGCACACTTGGAATTCTCTCAACCAGCTTCACCTGGAATGCTTTTCCAACAGTCTTGAAGGAGTTCCCACATATGCTGAGCACTTGTTGGCTGCTTTTCCTTCAATCTGCAGTCCAATTCATCCCAAACCATCTCAATTGCGTTAAGGTCGGGTGATTGTGTAGGCCAGGTCTTCTGATGCAGCACTCCATCACTCTCCTTCTTGGTCATATAGCCCTTACACAGCCTGGAGGTGTGTTGGGTCATTGTCCTGTTGAAAAACAAATGATAGTCCCACTAAGCTCAAACCAGATGGGATGGCGTATCGCTGCAGAATGCCGGGGTTAGCTAAGCTGTTTAAGTGTGCATGGGTGAAATAGGCATTGTGGTGCTCATGTGAATTTTCTTCCTTTTTCAGCTTCAGACCAATGCATATTCTCACTTTAAACATATGTTTTTGTACATCGGAAGGTGATTATGCAACATTGTAATACAGCATAACACAGCAATAAAAGTTGCGTAAAGGTGAACAATAATGACAAATGGCATCAAAAATAATGCAGTCGTTAGTATTTATTTGACATTAACAGCTGATTTTCCTGAGGGACGCAAAAAAAACAACAACATTTAAGCCAATATGGAGTAAACTGGAAAATGTTCCCCTGATCTTTTTAAAAATGTTACCCCCCAATTTCGTGGTATCCAATTGGTAGTTAGTCTTGTCTCATCGCTGCATCTCCCGTACGGACTCGGGTTAGGCGAAGGTCGAGAGCCGCGCGTCCACCAAAACACAACTCAGGCAAGCCACACTGCTTCTTCACACAATGCATGCTTAACCCGGAAGCCAGCCGCACCAATGTGTCAGAGGAAACACTGTACACCTGGCGACCGTGTCACCGTGCATTGTGCCCGGCCCGCCACAGGAGTCGCTAGAGCGCGATGGGGCAAGAACGTCCCTGCGGGCCAAACCCTCCCCGAACCCGCTGGGCCAATTGTGAGCTGCCCCATGGGTCTCCCGGTGGCGGCCGGCTGCGACAGAGCCTGGACTTGGACTTGGACACAGCCTGGACTGAGATGCAGTGCCTTAGACCACTGCGCCACTTAGGAGGCCCTCCCATGATCTCGCTTAAGACAATTGAGCAAGCTACTGTAAAATACACAAATAATCAACATGTACCCATGAACTATTTACATGAAAACGTACCTTAAAGTTTACTGAAGAAAGGCCTTGTACTACATTACCTGTAAACAAAGGTGTGTTATGTGTTAGGGCTAAATATACAATTTACAACTAAATGTACAATCCTCATATATAGTCAGCTTTGTAAATACAATTCAGGGATGGCCACAATTTTCTCTTGACAAGGTACAGGTTTATGCAAGCTTTTTTGTTCAAGCCCAGTTTTACCACACTGGATTCTACTATTCATGGTCTCGATGAACAGCTGAGGTTTTGATAAACAGCTGAGTCACAGAATCAGGTGTGGTAGCACTGGACTTGAACAAACCTTTCTTGCCGTTCAGTCTGCATGGTCAGATGCAGGACGATGTTGGTGACAACGATGCTGCTTTCTACAAGTGTTCTATAATTACATTTAGTTTGTGTATTTTACTGTCTGCAAACTAGTGTCTGCAAGTTTGTCTTTTCTGAGCAAGTTCTAGCCAAAATAAATAATGTTAACCACTAATCGCTAGTTAGCTGGTTAGCTAGCTTGCTAAATGTACTAAGTCAGAGCAAACTTAGCTAGCTAAAGCAGTCTGGTACCAGTGCTGTTGTATGGCTAGTTAAGGATGTTGTTTGTGTACCGGTACCTTCCAAATCAGAGAGGAATAGGCTAAGCAAGAATATGTTAGCTAGCTACATGAGGTAAGAAAACATGTAATGTAACATCTAATTAGGGTACTGTGGAAACACCGACCAACACTTTGGCTCCTACCCTGTCAATTATTTCTCCCTGGCTTATTCATTCGTTGTCATGTCAAACAATGTATTCAAGGTGCTGCTAACTATATTCCAACTATAGAATTATATTAATCATTCTATTTCCATGATTCCAACAGTTCACCAATTAACTAGGCCTAGATGTTTTATCTATATTGTGCAGCTCTGTGGGGCACAGTGTGGAAATGATAACAAAAGTGCAAGAAATGCAGAAATTGATGAAAATGCTGAAAATGTTTTTTGTTTGCAGTTGGATTGAACAGTATAAAACATTCAAAATGGAGAAATCACTTTCAATTTGTGTTTCCACCCTAGGGTCATGAACTACTACTCATAAATCATATTTAGAACATATTTAAAACATAAAATATTGTCAAATACCGCCATTCCGTAAAAAACGTGATATTTTGGCTATATCGCCCAGCCCTATGCACTAGTACACACCACTACACTCACTTCCACTTGGCTGCAACGCCACGAACCCAAAGGCTCTTTTAAACGACACCTAATCAATTAAATTGTGTGTCAATTGGGGGCTGTCAAAATTATAAACAAAATAATTGTCAAAATGTATCCTCTAGGTGGCAAACCCACAATCTTCAGATACACAGGTGGCACCTTTAACCATTACACCACAAATCCTATTCTTAAAACACTGATTTTGACAAACCATTTAAAAGGACAGTCTTGAAGCGTTCATTAAACAATTTTGTTCATTTATTTATCTTGCTTGGTTAAAATACAGTCGTCTAAAACAGTTGATTTGTTGAAAACAAACTCATTTAATAACAAAGCTAATCAAGTTAGCAAGCATGTCATTTTCTTTTGACTGCGCACAGAATGGCACACAATTTAGGCAAGCAGAGAGGGGGCTCGATTTAATCTGGCCCGGGGTACACCGGGCTATGGCCCGTCACATCATTGGGGCAAAAGCAGGGAGGGAAGGCAGATTTGTTTTTGATTAAAAACGCTTTCTTTTGCATGCGAAACACAGAATCCTACTCATTACTACATGTGCTGAATTTTCTCACTTTCATTTTGAGCTGACATCGCTGCTGGACAGAGCGGGCACCTGGCTCACATCCAGGAGGCAACCCGGTTCCAAATAGAATGCGATCAACTTTCAGCCGGTGCAAAACACACCTACACAGGCGACCGTGCGAGATGAATCGTATCCCCTCAATGATTCTGTTGCTGTCAACGGTGCACCCATGTAAAACAACAACTTCAGATTTTCTGGGAACACACTGAAAAGTAACTTGACATGGTGTTAATCAGTCGGCACAATGTGGATGATAATAATGACAAGGCAGGAGCGGTATGCCGGTCGGCGCTGGAATGTATTCTACGTGTTTTGAAATAGCGATGCTGTCCGTCGAGTGTGTTAGTCTGAAGCTAGCATGCATTTTCAGACTTGCACAACTGAACTGAGGCTCTCTGTTTGGGGTTCAACCATTGACTATAGCTTTATGCGGTTCATACCTAGCTTACTGTTTCTTAACAAAGCAATTTGTTTTCTCGGCTGTGGTCTTGGTTTTTCTTAGTTGAGGAAACATGGCGTCGCTAACTGCAGTGTTTTTCTTGTCTGAAATTTGGCTACCTCGTCTTGGTCTGTGCAAATGTGCAAATGAACTTGAGCAGCGTGGCAGTTTCCCAAAGTTTGGTGGTTTTAAAGTGAATGTAACTAACGTTAACTAGCTATGTTTTGTAAGAAAGTATGATATATTGCGGTGCATGAGTTGGCCATACTCGTTAGCTATTGTTCAGTCTTACATTGACTAACGTTAGTCTTACATTGGCTAACTTTACTTACCTAGGCAACTTTAACTGGTTATCAAATCAGCCAGGACGTTCGCAATCTTATTTGTGCATGTTTGTGCTCCGATTACACGCAAGTGTCTAGATAAGCAATTTACACATGATGACTTCAGCCTTATATGAAAAACCTTACTTGGCAAAATATAGCTAACTAGCTTTCCTTGTTTTTTTGTTTGTTAGCTACCTAGCCAACATTAGCTCTCATCAGACTGGTATAACATTACGTAAGCTGACTAGTTAGCTAGCTAGCTACCAAGTAAATAAAAACAAAAACACATTTATTGTGCCAGCTACTTTATAACAATTATATAATTATAACAGGTGAAATGGGAGAAAGTTAAAAAGTTAAACATGGTTTACACAGAATTTGCATGTGAGGTGAAAAGACCTGTGAAATTACTATAAAATCAATTGTTTACTTTTACACTTTTTGCAACCAGGACAGGATGAGAGAGGAAGGAAGACAAGAGACAGCAACAGAAGAAGGCAGACAAGAGACAGCAACATAGAATACTAGGAGACAGCAACAGAAGAGGGCAGACAGGAGGGACAGCAACAGAAGAGGGCAGACAGGAGGGACAGCAACAGAAGAGGGCAGACAGGAGGGACAGCAACAGAAGAGGGCAGACAGGAGGGACAGCAACAGAAGAGGGCAGACAGGAGGGACAGCAACAGAAGAGGGCAGACAGGAGGGACAGCAACAGAAGAGGGCAGACAAGAGACAGCAACAGAATACTAAGAGACAGCAACAGATGGCAGACGAGAGAGACGTCAACAGGAGGGAGGGCAGACTGCTACAGAAGAGGGCAGACAAGAGAGACAGCTACAGATAACACAGAGAAAGTGATGGAGAGAGGCAGAGAAGGGGTGAGAACACAGTAGACTGTATCACTTAAAGCTGCTCTATAGATTATAATTACTGCTGTGTGTGTGTGTGTGTGTGTGTGTGTGTGTGTGTGTGTGTGTGTGTGTGTGTGTGTGTGTGTGTGTGTGTGTGTGTGTGTGTGTGTGTGTGTGTGTGTGTGTGTGTGTGTGTGTGTGTGTGAGAGAGAGAGAGAGAGAGGGTGTTTGGGTACCCACACACCAGACCTGGGTTCAAATAGTATTTAAATTATTTGAATAACTTTCACATATATATCGAAGTAGGTATTCAGATATATTTTTTTAAATACATGAAAGGAATTTGGAAAAACACTTGGAAAGCATTGGCATGTATTTTGAAATACAAATAAATACTCCCATGTATTTGAAATAATCTATCTGGAATTAAGTATTCGAAAATAATTTCAAATTGAAGGCTATTTATATGAAATTATATGATAATACTCAAATACACAGAAAATAAGTATTTAAATGACAACGAATCCAAGACACATGTATTTAAACCCACGTCTGACTAGGGATGGGCTGTATCCATATGTTCATACCTTCATACCGTTTCTGTACCATACCGGGGAATACAGTATTACAGGAAGTGTACACAAGGAGTGCTATTTCACTTAATGTATTTATTTTTTACAAGCAAAACTATTTAGGCAACAGGGATGTTGATCCAGGAGGGGATTGAATGTCTCTGCTGTATCCAAGAAGCTTGATCTGGACATCTAGCCACTTAGTTAGGAAACCAAATACATAGTTGGAGCCCTGAGCTGGATATAATTTATTTGACACATTAAACGGTATTGAAAATCATACCGTTGGTATTTTGAAATACTCCGATATAAACGGTATATTGCCCAAGCCTACGACTGACACACACACGTACAGAAGTGCTTAATCAGTTTAAGGATTTTTTATCTGTTGGGAAAGCTGTTGTCATAACTGCACAGTGAAAACCAATCACACCAGGGAAAATGATTTCTCTGCTTGCATTGGAGGACTGAGAGGATTGGGTGTGAAGCTTAACTTCAGGTTGAGGTTGACAGCCAGTCATAGAAAGAGAGGCTTCAGAGTGAAAATGAAAGTTGTTTCTCTCTCCGTGTGTGTGTGTGTGTGTGTGTGTGTGTGTGTGTGTGTGCCACATGGCGATCTCCGATAAAGGAAAGGATGTTCGCACCACAGGAATTAGCCTAGCTCTCCATTCCAAACCGCCCCTCTCCTCTCTTTCCCTCACCTCATCTTATCTCCTTTCCTCTTATCCCCCCTCCCTTTCCCTCCATCTAATATCCATCTCCAGGATCTCCAAGATAATGTATTCATGTGACGCAAAGAGAAGGGCAAGATATACAATGGCCCTAGTGTTTCTTTTCTCCTGTGTGTGTGTCTCCCGTCAGTGTTTAATAGAACATGCCCACATGGACGCTAGTAACATGGTTGTGTGTGTGTGTAGTGACATGATGTTATGTGATTACAGAGGCTGCTCTATGTCTGCCGGCCTGTCAAGTGTCCCCTTCCTCTGAGTGGTTGTAATGTTCTGCGCATCACAAGAGGGGAACACATCCATTAATGGCTTGGCTTTTCATAATGCATAAGATGCTAAAGAGGTAGAGGGAGAAGGGGAACGGTGGAGAGGGAGGGGTATAGGGAATGAGAGAGAGAATAAAATAAATGGGAGAGAAAGAGAGGGAGGGAGAGAGAGAGATTAGGGAGAGATTGTTAATGAATAATCTAACCGTGTTCCGTTTTGTCTGTCAAGACATTAAACAACTAAACATAGCCTCATTTGAATAATTTCACAAATGGTGTGGCGAGGTGGCAGTCGCTTGCACGGCTTGCTCTGCTTGCATGGTGGAGTAGAGGGAGAAAGACAGCGAGAAAGAGATGGTATTAGAAAGAGCGGAATAAAGAGTGAGAAAGATGGAGAGAATGTATATTGTAGTGTTTTAATATGAACTCTGTAGAGAGGCTAGCTGTAACTGTATCTAGTCTTTTTTTTATACATGTTCTCTGTAGAAATCATGGTTTTATATGAATTCAGTATATTAGACATTTTCTCTGTTCAGTGTTTTAATATGAACTGTGTAAGGAGAGAGTTTTCTAGCTGTAGCTCGGTCTATCGTACAGTAATCTTGGTCACCCAGAACTAAAATCTTCCTTGATTAAGTTCTGGGGGGATACTTGTTAGAAAATATACTAACACGACTTTAGAAGTCTGCACAATTTTCCACATTTTGTTAGGTTACAACCTTATTCTAAAATCGATTAAATTGTCCCCCCCCCCCCATCAATCGACACACAATACCCCATAATGTCAAAGCAAAAATAACAGGTTTAAAGAAAATGTTGCTAATTTATATATATATATATATATATATATATATATATATATATATATATATATATATATATATATATATAAAATGAAATATTACATTTACATAAGTATTCAGACCCTTTACTCATTACATTGATGAAACACATTTGGCAGCGATTACAGCCTTGAGTCTTCTTGGGTATGACTCTACAAGCTTGGCACACCTGTATTTGGGGAGTTTCTCCCATTCTTCTCTGCAGATCCTCTCAAGTTCTGTCAGGTTGGATGGGGAGCGTTGCTGCACAGCTATTTTCAGGTCTCTCCGGAGATGTTTGATCGGGTTCAAATCCGGGCTCTGGCTGGGCCACTCAAGGACATTCACATACATGTCCCGAAGTCACTCCTACGTTGTCTTGGCTGTGTGCTTTGGGTCCTTGACCTGTTGGAAGGTGAACCTTCGCACTAGTCTGAGGTCCTGAGAGTTCTGGAGCAGGTTTTCATCTCTATTTTTTACTCCGTTCATCTTTCCTTTGATCCTGACTAGTCGTCAGTCCCTGCCATTGAAAAACATCCCCACAACATGATGCTGCCACCACCATGCTTCACCGCAGTGATGGTGCCAGGCTTCCTCCAGATGTGACGCTTAGCCTTCACGCCAGCAAGTTTCATTTTGGTTTCATCAGACCAGAGAATTTTGTTTTTCATGGTGTGAGAGTCTTTAGGTTCCCCTTTGGCAAACTCGAAGCGGGCTGTCAAGTGCCTTTTACTGAGGATTGGCTTCCATCTGGTCACTCAACCATAAAGGCGGAGTGGTTCAGAGATGGTTGTCCTTCTGGAAGGTTCTCCCATCACCACAGAGGAACTCTGGAGCTCTTTCGGCGTGACCATCGGGTTCTTGGTCACCTCCCTGACCAAGGCCCTTCTCCCCCGATTGCTCAGTTTGGCTGGGCGGCCAGCTCTAGGAAGAGTCTTGGTGGTTCCAAACTTCTTCCATTTCAGAATGATGGAGACGTTCAATGCTGCAGAAATGTTTTGGTACCCTTCCCCAGATCTGTGCCTCGTCACAGTCTTGTCTTGGAGCTCTATGGACAATTCCTTCAACCTCATGGCTCGGTTTTAGCTCTGACATGCACTGTCAACTGTGGGATGTTATATAGACAGGTGTGTGCCTTTCCAAATCATGTCCAATCAATTGAATTTCCCACAGGTGGACTCCAATCAACTTGTAGAAACATCTCAAGGATGATGAATGGAAACAGAATGCACCTGAGCTCAATTTTGAGTCTCATAGCAATGGGTCTGAATACTAATGTAATTAAGGTATTTCTTAGCCTGTTTTTGTTTTGTCATTATGGGATATTGTGTGTAGATTGCTGATAATTTTTTTATTCGTTTTAGGTTAAGGCTGTAATGTAACAAATTGTGTAAAAAGTCAAAGGGGTCTGAATACTTTCCGAAGGCCGTTTTTTTGTGTGTGTGTGTGTGTGTGTGTGTGTGTGTGTGCAGGTTTGGGGAAGCTACTCATAAAATATCGTTTACCAAGCTACCAATTATAGGGGCCTATAAAATCTGCGATGCGGAGAATGGGGATGGAATCATGGAATCCAGACAAAATGTAAATCAACAATATAATTTTTGTTGATTGAACTTAGTTGGGAATAACTAAATGTATAATTTTTTCCAAGTTTATCATAAGACATGTTTTGCAAACTCTACCATCACATGTGCACTACAAAAACACAGCTAAACGACAACTCTTGCTAGTTGTACACTGGAATGAAAGGGTAACTACACCCCAAAATCTATTGCTTTTCTTTTCTCTAGACCTTATAAGTGGTCTCCTGATTTAACCATTGTTGTGGATTTAGAACGTCCAATTGAGTTGTTTTTCTATTTAAAAAAAAAAGTGAGCTTTTAAGAGGGAAAACCTGAAAAAGAAACCTGGAAAGACAAATTGGAGAAAACGGAATTTGGGGAAAAAACTTAACAGATTTTTTGGGCCCTACAATGACTTCACACTGGAGGAAGTTAAGCTACACTAAAGCTACCCTTAAAATAAAGATAGTTTACTTAACTAAAGTTATTTGAACAACTTCGTGAAAAATGATCCTATCTAAATCTTAAATGTCACAGACTACGAATTGCAAGAACAGATCACTCTGGGGTCAAATGTTAACAGAATGTGTGATTTAGCCTATTTAACACAAAAACAATGTTTCAAGTTAGAATTAGGCAGGGCTGATGCCAAAAAAGAAAATTAATTACAGTCTACTTCACCCCTATTTTCCCCCCCTTTTGCAAAAAAGGTAGTAGTTAGCTAGACCACTTCATGGCAAAAAGGTAATTAACTACTGAAAACACTACCAAGATTTGAATTTAGTTCAACTACCACCAAGCTACTGCAAAATTGACACTGATCAAAAATATAAGTGCAGCATGTAAAGTGTTGATCCAGTGTTTCATGAGCTGAAATAAAACATCCCAGAAATGTTCCATACAACACCTATTTCTCTCAAATTTTGTTTACATCCCTGTTAGTGAGCATTTTTCTTTGGCAAGACAATCCATCCACCTGACAGGTGTGGCATATCAAGAAGCGGATTAAACAGCATGATCATTACACAGGTGCACCTTGTGCTGGGGACAATAAAAGGCCACTAAAAGGTTCAGTTTTGTTACACAACACAATGCCACAAATGTCTCAAGGTTTGAGGGAATATGCAATTGGCATGCTGACTGCATGAATGTCCACCAGAGCGGTTGCCAGAGAATTTAATGTTCATTTCGAAACCATGTGCCGCCTCCGTTGTTTTAGAAAATTTGGCAGTCCATCCAATCGGCCTTATAGCCACAGAACACGTGTAACCACGTCAGCCCAGGACCTCCACATCCGGCTTCTTCACCTGTGGCATCGTCAGAGACCAACCACCTGGACAGCTGATGAAACTGTGGCTTTGCACAACCGAAGAATTTTGCACAAACTGTCAGAAACCTTATCAGGGAAGCTGATCTGTGTGCTTGTTGTCCTCACCAGGGTCTTGACCTGACTGCAGTTTGACGTCGTAACCGACTTCAGTGGGCAAATGCTCACCTTCGATGGCTATTGGTATGCTGGAGAAGTGTGCTCTTCATGGATGAATCCTGGTTTCAACTGTACCGGGCAGATGGCGTTGTGTGGGCGAGCAGTTTGCTGATGTCAACGTTGTAAACAGAGTGCCCCATGGTGGCGGTGGGGTTATGGTATTGGCAGGCGTAAGCTATGGACAATGAACACAATTGCATTTTATAGATGGCAATTTGAATGCACAGACATATCATGACGAGGTTCTGAGGCCCATTGTAGTGCCATTCATCCGATGCCATCACCTCATGTTTTAGCATAATAATGCACAACCCCCTGTTGCAAGGATCTGTTCGCAATTCTTGGAAGCTGAAAATGTCCCAGATCTTCCATGGCCTCCAACTCTATGATCAACTCTATGTGAAGGAGATGTGTAGCGCTGCATGAGAGAAATGGTGGTCACACCAGACACTGACTGGTTTTCAAATCCACACTCCTACCTTTTCTTTGAAGGTATCTGTGACCAACAGATGCATATCTGTATTCCCAGTCATGTGAAATCCATCGATTAGGGCCTAATGAATTAATTTCAATTGACTGATTTCCTTATATGAACTGTAACTCAGTAAAATCTTTGAAACTGTTGCATGTTGTGTTTTATATTTTTGTTCAGTATAGTTAAACTACATGTAACTGTGTGCGTGCGTGTGAGAGAGGAGTAAGTGGCATTGTCAGTTATATAAAAGCAGTGGGGGACACAGCCGAGTTTAATTACATTATTTCATCACTAGTGCAAAGCAAGTTCCTATCCAACACATTATACACATCATGTGTGTGTCTCAATGCAGACCACAACTTTACTTTAAGTGTAGTCAGATCCATGCATGCTTATATACCAGGGTCACAGCGCATTGACAGCCTCTCGACAGAGCATAGATTTACGCACACGCAAACTTCACCACACCACACACACAGATACCAGAGAGTTAGTTATTCCCCACTCTCTGACCCACCTAATTGAGAATGGCTGTGGCTGGCTCTTGCTCTGGATGTAGTGTGTGTGTGTGTGTGTGTGTGTGTGTGTGTGTGTGTGTGTGTGTGTGTGTGTGTGTGTGTGTGTGTGTGTGTGTGTGTGTGTGTGTGTGTGTGTGTGTGTGTGTGTGTGTGTGTGTGTGTGTGTGTGTGTGTGTGTGTGTGTGTGTGTGTGTTCCAGTGTATAAGGACAGAGAGAACAGCCATAGGCTAACTCTGTGTCCAGCAGTTGGCCCCCTGAAATATGACCCTCACCCACTCCTCTCCGTGCCAAGAGGCAGAGCACAAGTGGGCTTAATGTGAGGAGTGTGTATGCGTCTTAGGGAGGGAGGGAAAGAGAGGGATTGAAACAGAGGGAGATAGAGTCCAAGATAGAGAACAAGATTGAAGACCTAGTGGTGTAAGAGTGAACCAGAGTGTAAACAAACAGCAGAGAGAGGTCTAGAGAAGCATAGAGGGGTGCCATATTAACAGCTGCGCGTGTGTTCTGGGTTATATCTGTCTCTGTATGTCTGCATCCATGCGGTAGGGAGGCAGCGGTAGCCTCGAGGTTAGAGAGGGTTGCCGGTTTGAACTCCTGTATACTACCTACCGCCATTGTGCCTGTGAGCAAGGCACTTTACCTCTAAGTGCTGCAGCTGCTCTGCTACAGCTCACGTGCTGCTCCCAGCCTGTGATGGGTGTGTCAGGTGAGGGCCAAAAATATACAATATCTGTAAAAATTGACCAATAAAGCAACTTTGTAGTGTTGTTTATCTGTCTGTCAGGCAGATTTGTCTGTCAGTTACTGTCTCTCTCTCGGTTGAGGAGTGTCAGCCGTCGTGAAGCTGCCATCACCTCTTTCGGCTCTAGTTTACAGATCCGATGACATGTTTGAAATGTGGTGAAGTGATGGTGACCGGGAGGGATCGAGAGAGAAGGAGAGAGCATGAGAGAGAGTGTGTGTGTGAGGGAGAGTGGGAGTGTGTGTGTGTGTGAGGGAGAGGGAGTGTGTGTGTGTGAGGGAGTGTGTGTGTGAGAGGGAGAGAGAAACCTGCTGCACTCTATCAAATGTGAATAGATTCTCATGGCTTGGCATTCACTGTTGGTTGTGACTCTTCTCAACACTATAGAAACACTGTCCTCCCGAGTGGTACAGCGGTCCAAGGCACTGCATCGCAGCGCTAGCGGTGTCACTACAGATCCGGGCTCCATACCGGTCTGTGTCGCAGCCAGCCGCGACCGGGAGACACATGAGGCGGCGCACAATTGGCCCAGCGTCGTTAGGGTTTGCCCGAAAGGGATGTCCTTGTCCCATCGCGCTCTAGCGACTCCTGTGGCAGGCCTGGCACGCCAGGTGTACGGTGTTTCCTCTGACACATTGGTGCGGCTGGCTTCCGGGTTAAGTGAGCAGTGTGTGAAGGAGCAGTGCGGCTTGGCAGGGTCGTGTTTCGGAGGATGCACGGCTCTCGACCTTCGTCACCTCTCCCGAGTCCGTAGGGGAGTTGCAGCGATGGGACAAGACTGGAACTACCAATTTGATATCATGAAAAGGGGGTGAAAGTTCAACATTTCCAACTGGTCCTTGGCTTTGCTTCCCATTTCACACTTTGGATAAATACTTTCCTTGGACTGTCTTTTTCCTTCTGTCAGTTGATAAGTACACTTCACTAGACCTGAGGTCAGGTGTGAGTGAGATACACAGAGACAGAAAATACTTATTTCTGAAGTCACAGTTTACTTTGCCACGTACTGAAGGCACTGCACCGGATCATTTAGATTTATTCAACCTTATTATAAATAGATTATTCTCATTGTATCTCAATCTCTTTTACAAGAGAGACCTGTTATTACAAGCATTTACACTACATTCATTGTTTGTAAATGCTAGTATTAAATGAAAGTGAAGAGTTATCCACAGTAGGAGGCAGAGCGTGTTAATACTGACAGTATTCATCGTTGTAATCACAGTGTTGACAGTATTCATCGTTGTAATCACAGTGTTCACAGTATTCATCATTGTAATCACAGTGTTGACAGTGTTCATTGTTGTAATCACAGTGTTCATTGTTGTAATCACAGTGTTCATCGTTGTAATCACAGTGTTTACAGTGTTCATTGTTGTAATCCGTGTTGACAGTATTCATCGTTGTAATCAGTGTTGACAGTGTTCATCATTGTAATCACAGGGTTGACAGTGTTCATCGTTGTAATCACAGTGTTGACAGTGTTCACCGTTGGATTCAGTGTTGACAGTGTTCATCGTTGTAATCACAGTGTTGACAGTGTCATTGTTGTAATCAGTGTTGACAGTGTCATTGTTGTAATCGGTGTTGACAGTCTTCATTGTTGTAATCGGTGTTGACAGTCTTCATTGTTGTAATCGGTGTTGACAGTCTTCATTGTTGTAATCGGTGTTGACAGTCTTCATTGTTGTAATCGGTGTTGACAGTCTTCATTGTTGTAATCAGTGTTGACAGTGTTCATTGTTGTAATCAGTGTTGACAGTGTTCATTGTTGTAATCAGTGTTGACAGTGTTCATTGTTGTAATCAGTGTTGACAGTGTTCATTGTTGTAATCAGTGTTGACAGTGTTCATCGTTGTAATCGCAGTGTTGACAGTGTTCATCGTTGTAATCGCAGTGTTGACAGTGTTCATCGTTGTAATCGCAGTGTTGACAGTGTTCATCGTTGTAATCACAGTGTTGACAGTGTTCACCGTTGTAATCACAGTGTTGACAGTGTTCACCGTTGTAATCACAGTGTTGACAGTGTTCATCGTGGTAATCACAGTGTTGACAGTGTTCACCGTTGTAATCACAGTGTTGACAGTGTTCACCGTTGTAATCAAAGTGTTGACAGTGTTCACCGTTGTAATCACAGTGTTGACAGTGTTCACCGTTGTAATCACAGTGTTGACAGTGTTCATCGTGGTAATCACAGTGTTGACAGTGTTCACCGTTGTAATCACAGTGTTGACAGTGTTCACCGTTGTAATCACAGTGTTGACAGTGTTCACCGGTGTAATCACAGTGTTGACAGTGTTCACCGGTGTAATCACAGTGTTGACAGTGTTCACCGGTGTAATCACAGTGTTGACAGTGCCATCGTTGTAATCACAGTGTTGACAGTATTCATCGTTATAATCAGTGCTGACAGTATTCATCGTTGTAATCACAGTGTTGACAGTATTAATCGTTGTAATCACAGTGTTGACAGTATTAATCGTTGTAATCACAGTGTTGACAGTATTCATCGTTGTAATCACAGTGTTGACAGTATTCATCGTTGTAATCACAGTGTTGACAGTATTAATCGTTGTAATCACAGTGTTGACAGTATTCATCGTTGTAATCAGTGTTGACAGTATTCATCGTTGTAATCAGTGTTGACAGTATTCATCGTTGTAATCAGTGTTGACAGTATTCATCGTTGTAATCAGTGTTGACAGTATTCATCGTTGTAATCAGTGTTGACAGTATTCACCGGTGTAATCACAGTGTTGACATTATTCACCGGTGTAATCACAGTGTTGACAGTATTCACCGTTGTAGTTGTAGCCACAGTGATGACAGTATTGAGTATTGTAGTTGTAGTCAGTGTTGACAGTATTGATTATTGTAGTTGTTGGCAGTATTGAGTCTTGTAGTTGTAGTCAGTGTTGGCAGTCTTGTAGTTGTAGTCAGTGTTGGCAGTATTGAGTCTTGTAGCTGTTGGCAGTATTGAGTCATGCAGTTGTAGTCAGTGTTGACAGTATTGAGTCTTGTAGTTGTAGTCCGTGTTGTCAGTATTGGGTCTTGTAGTTGTAGTCAGTGTTGGCAGTAATAAGTAGTCAGTGTTGGCAGTATTGAGTCTTGTAGTTGTTGGCAGTATTGAGTCATGTAGTTGTAGTCAGTGTTGGCAGTAATGAGTCTTGTAGTCAGTGTTGACAGTTGATTATTGTAGTTGTTGGCAGTATTGAGTCTTGTTGGCAGTATTGAGTCTTGTAGTTGTTGGCAGTATTGAGTCTTGTAGTTGTAGTCAGTGTTGGCAGTAATAAGTAGTCAGTGTTGGCAGTAATGAGTCTTGTAGTCAGTGTTGGCAGTATTAAGTCTTGTAGTTGTAGTCATTGTTGGCAGTATTGAGTCTTGTAGTTGTAGTCATTGTTGGCAGTATTGCGTCTTGTAGTTGTAGTCAGTGTTGGCAGTATTGAGTCTTGTAGTTGTAGTCAGTTTTGGCAGTATTGAGTCTTGTAGTTGTAGTCATTGTTGGCAGTATTAAGTCTTGTAGTTGTTGTCAGTATTGAGTCTTGTAGTTGTAGTCAGTGTTGGCAGTATTGAGTCTTGTAGTCGGTGTTGGCAGTATTGAGTCTTGTAGTTGTACTCAGTGTTGGCAGTGAGAAGACACGGTGTTGTGGCAGTGAAATGGGAAGCCAATGTTTATGTTCTTTAGGTTACCATGGTTATCTCTCATCGTAACCTTACCCTGTACCCGTGTGTTCACTGTGTGTCTTCGCTGTGTGTGTGTGTGTGTGTGTGTGTGTATTGTCGTGTGTGGGTGTGTTTTCGCTTTACACATGTGTGTATGTTCACTCTGTGTGGATGTGTGTTTGATCTGTGTGTGTGTCTGTGTGTGTTCACCGTGAGGTCGGTGCAGCTGTAGGTCTCCAGAAGAGCTGTAAGGACTTGCCAATATTTTCATATTCTCTCTGCAGGCATTTCCGCACACTAACAATGGCCGCCCCCCAAGTGATGAAACTGAGAGGAAACCGCTTTTGTGAACAGCCACAACGGTTTTGGTGTGTGCACTTCTGACCTGAGATGACACACACACACTTCCTCTGTGGTCTCTGGTAGAGGAAGGATGTGTGTGCGGTGCTGTAACCCTGGCCATGATTCTCCAGGGTGTCTGGTCAGTAGAACTGTTAGGGCAGTTTGAAACGTTGACACACATGGTTAGTTGTGGTTCATTCCTTTTGGGTCGCAGCTCTTGGTGTAAATACACTGCTCAAAAAAATAAAGGGAACACTTAAACAACACAATGCCACACACACTACTGAGCCTCATTTTGACTTGTTTTAAGGACATTACATCAAAGTTGGATCAGGCTGTAGTGTAGTTTTCCACTTTAATTTTGAGTGTGACTCCAAATCCAGATCTCCATGGGTTGATAAATTTGATTTACATTGATAATTTTTGTGTGATTTTGTTGTCAGCACATTCAACTATGTAAAGAAAAAAGTATTTAATAAGAATATTTCATTCATTCAGATCTAGGATGTGTTATTTTAGTGTTCCCTTTATTTTTTTGAGCAGTGTGTATAAGGCCAGGTGTCCTTTACCTTAAAAACACGAATATATGGATCAAGCATTTCGCTACACCCGCAATAACATCTGCTAAACACGTGTATGTGACCAATCAAATTTGATTTTGAAATTGTATGCATTTTGAAAGCTTTTTTTTCAGCGGATGTAGGCGTTTTTGCCATGTCCCAGGGAGTTTTTAATCAATTTCTAAGGAAAATATAAGCCATAAAATAATTAAATATTTAAAATCTTTCTTAATTTTATAGTAGTTGTTAGTCTCTTTCATCAATGTTTTTTTTTGTCATGGTTATTGTTTTTAATATTGTAGTATTTAACATTTTCTGTGTGTCCCTGATATCACTTTCCACCCTCTTAATTTGTAGTAATTCTCCTTTAAGAAAACTGTCCCTTTCCACAATGACATCACGTTCAGGAAGTATCATCATATTTTTGGGTGGGGAAACAATAGTACAAAGCTAAATAAATATAAACACTCGGTTTCATCTAATTTTCCATGTTTCATGATGCTTGTTTGTTTGTCTCAGTCATACATTTCCACTCTGTTAGGCCAAATTATAGGGAAAATGTATCACATTTCTAAATGTTAAAATACATTTCATATAGAAGTAAAAATTTTCTTTCAGTGTTTACCATTATGCTAGCTTAATCTCAATCACCTTTAGAACTATGGTTAATTTAGGCTGTTAGGATTAAGCAATAACTGTATGGGATTTTGCACCTAACAGGGAACTAAGTGCCTGAGCTTGACCAATATGTTTTTCTGAAAGTCAAACATGTACTTTTTCTGACCAAATACTAAACAAATGAAAAATATACACTTTCCCCAAAGGTTATGAGGTCCAAAAGGCACTGGATTGTAGGAAAGACCCAGGTGACATGGCCTAATGAAACCCAGTTCATCCTTATAGCAAGCTGAATTCAAAATATCTGTTAATAATGTTAACGTTTTTTGGTGAAGAAGTCTGAGTTGCACCATTTCACATCTAGCTAAGAGGTTGTGTGCTTCAATGAGCAGTATTTCTGAAGTTTGACAATTAAAATGTTTAATATTTTTTTTAAATTGAACCTTTATTTAACTAGGCAAGTCAGTTAAGAACAAATTTTTATTTACAATGACGGCCTACCCCGGCCAAACCTGGACGGCGCTGGGTCAATTGTGCACCGCCCTATGAGACTCCCAATCACGGCCGGATGTGAGGCAGCTTGGATTCGAACCAGGGACTGCAGTGATGCCTATTGCACTGAGATGCAATGCCTTAGACCGCTGCGCCACTCGGGAGCCGAAATGTGCATGAAAGCTAGCTTAAATTTGTCCAACATTAGCTTCCTGAGCCAGTCACATTTCATAAGAAATGAAGCTGCCAACCAACCAGCTACTTACATTACCTAGTGCTGCACAAGCAATGGTGAATCAAATTCTCTTAGGCTGAATGCTTCAAACAAAAGATATTTAGCTACTGTAGTAGCTAACATTATAATGAGTTTTCATGAAGCTACTGTTCTGTCGCGATCCCCGTCCCGAGTCAGTTGCTGTGCTCAGTTGACCCAACGTTACTGATGTGCTTGCACATTATTTTCGCAGGAGGTAGCCACCGTTTTGTTTTTATTTTCTCACAATTGCTCTCTCTCTCTGACACACACACACACACACACACACACACACACACACACACACACACACACACACACACACACACACACACACACACACACACACTGTATACACTAGGCTTACAACCTGCTGACAAATAACAAGCAGATTTTGTACTGCCCTGTTGACATAAAACAAAAGCAGGTTAAGTGATGTACACTGAACAAAAATATAAACGATTTTACTGAGTTACAGTTCATATAATGAAATCAGTCAATTTAAATTAATTAATTAGGCCCTGGGCAACGGGCGCAGCCATGTGTGGGCTGGGAGGGTATAGGCAGACAGAATTCCTCCTGTTTCATCAGCTGTCCGGGTGGCTGGTCTCAGACGTGGGCTGGCATGGTTACACATGCTCTGCGGTTTTGAGGCCGGTTGGACGTACTGCCAAAATTCTTTAAAACAATGTTGGAGGTGGCGTATGGTAGAGAGTTGAACATTCAATTCTCTGGCAGCAGCTCTGGCGGACATTCCTGCAGTCAGCATGCCAATTGCACGCTCCCTCAACTTCAGACATCTGTGGCATTGTGTTGTGTGACAAAACTGCACATTTTAGAGTGGCATTTTGCTGTCCCAGGCACAAGGTGCACATGTGTAATGATCATGCTGTTTAATCAGCTTCTTGATATGCCACGCCTGTCAGGTGGATGGATTATCTTGGCATAGGAGAAATGCTCACTAACAGGAATGTAAACAAATTTATGCACAACATTTGAGAGAAATAACCTTTTTGGGCGTTTGGAAAATATATTGGATCTTTTATTTCAGGTCATGAAACATGGGACCAACACTTTACATGTTGCGTTTATATTTTTGTTCAGTATAAATCATTGCAATAATAAGTTGGCCAGCTATTCTGTACTATTTCATAGAGATTTCATGAGAGCGCAGTGATATCGTAAATAAGAAACAGATGCTCATATTCAAATTTGAATGTGAGTTCCACGTCCTACAAGGCAAATTGGTTCAGGGACAAGCGTCACGTAGGAGTGACGCAATCTGATGTAAAACAATGGAGAGCACCAGATTTTGGCGAGTTAACACTAGCAGGTATTTTTGACTTTCCTAGCTAAAGGAAACATTGCTATCTGTCTAAAGTACATTTGAATGATGACAGTTGTTTCTTGCTAATTATTTGCATACTTTAGCAATGTTGTCATATTTCCAAGCCACTACAGTGTAATTCAGACAAAACAATCATTAGCCCCCATTAAGAAACACTTGACTTTTAAGAGCCACTATGGCTGAGACGTCTTTAAAAAGTTCATAACAATGGCGTGACGTGATGGAGGTGCGCCGTGCAACTATGAATATAGTGCTCTACTTTTAACCGGAGCGCTTTGGGCCCTGGTTAAACGTAGTGCACTATGTAGGGAATAGGGTGTCATTTTGGCACTCCTCCTATCACACATGCTCAGACCCATAAACAGAGATCTGGCCGTCTGAGTGAGTGAGTAAACACCAAACCAAATCTGCCTGTGCATTGCTCCATGTTGTGTCATTCTGCTGCATTGTTTCCCTTCTAACCCTTATACTGTGGTTTTGTTTCTGCAGAAGGGCCCAGGGAATCAAGGCTACTGAGACAACATCATCTAGGGCCTGCAGACACCTAGCCTGGTTAAACAAGACTGAACGCTGCACAGCTCACCATTGTTTCACGTCGGCCTCCCGAGTGGTGCAGTGGTCTAAGGCACTGCATCACAGTGCTAGCTGTGCCACTAGAGATTCTGTGTTCGGGTCCAGGCTCTGTCGCAGCGGGCCGTGACCGGGAGACCCTTGGGGCGGTGCGTAATTGGCCCAGCATCGTCTGGGTTAGGGGAGGGTTTGGCCGGCAGGGATGTCCTTGTCCCATCGCGCACTAGCGACTCCTGTGGTAGGCCGGGCGCAGTGTACGCTGTCACTGTCGCCAGGTCCACGTTGTTTCCTCCAACACATTGGTGCGGCTGGCTTCCGGGTTAAGCGGAAGCCAACCGGGTTAACCAATTGGATACCACAACATTGGGGAGAAAAATTTGTAAAAGTTTAAAAATATATATATATATTTTTTTCATGTCAGTCTGGTTCAACCAGGATAGTAGACACCAATGTTTACTATTGAAATCAACAGCTTGCAGTTGGGAGGCAATAGATTTGGCAGCTGAGACATGGAGTTAGTCAGAGTTGGGGAAGGGGGCTGCTTTGTGGTCTTGCTGGCTCACAGACGGACTGGCTAGCATATTGACTAGCAGACTGACTGGCTAGCATATTGACTAGCAGACTGACTGGCTAGCATATTGACTAGCTGACTGACTGGCTAGCATATTGACTAGCTGACTGACTGGCTAGCATATTGACTAGCAGACTGACTGGCTAGCATATTGACTAGCAGACTGACTGGCTAGCATATTGACTAGCTGACTGACTGGCTAGCATATTGACTAGCTGACTGACTGGCTAGCATATTGACTAGCTGACTGACTGGCTAGCATATTGACTAGCTGACTGACTGGCTAGCATATTGACTAGCTGACTGACTGGCTAGCATATTGACTAGCAGACGGACTGGCTAGCATATTGACTAGCTGACGGACTGGCTAGCATATTGACTAGCTGACGGACTGGCTAGCATATTGACTAGCTGACTGACTGGCTAGCATATTGACTAGCAGACTGACTGGCTAGCATATTGACTGGCTAGCATATTGACTAGCTGACTGACTGGCTAGCATATTGACTAGCTGACTGACTGGCTAGCATATTGACTAGCTGACTGACTGGCTAGCATATTGACTAGCTGACTGACTGGCTAGCATATTGACTAGCAGACGGACTGGCTAGCATATTGACTAGCTGACGGACTGGCTAGCATATTGACTAGCTGACGGACTGGCTAGCATATTGACTAGCTGACTGACTGGCTAGCATATTGACTAGCAGACTGACTGGCTAGCATATTGACTAGCTGACTGACTGGCTAGCATATTGACTAGCTGACTGACTGGCTAGCATATTGACTAGCAGACGGACTGGCTAGCATATTGACTAGCTGACTGACTGGCTAGCATATTGACTAGCAGACTGACTGGCTAGCATATTGACTAGCTGACTGACTGGCTAGCATATTGACTAGCTGACTGACTGGCTAGCATATTGACTAGCTGGCTGACTGGCTAGCATATTGACTAGCTGGCTGACTGGCTAGCATATTGACTAGCTGACTGACTGGCTAGCATATTGACTAGCTGGCTGACTGGCTAGCATATTGACTAGCTGGCTGACTGGCTAGCATATTGACTAGCTGACTGACTGGCTAGCATATTGACTAGCTGGCTGACTGGCTAGCATATTGACTAGCTGGCTGACTGGCTAGCATATTGACTAGCTGGCTGACTGGCTAGCATATTGACTAGCTGGCTGACTGGCTAGCATATTGACTAGCTGACTGACTGGCTAGCATATTGACTAGCTGACTGACTGGCTAGCATATTGACTAGCTGACTGACTGGCTAGCATATTGACTAGCTGACTGACTGGACTGGCTGACTTAAGGTCTTTTTTTGAGAGGTCTTGTGAGCCACAGCACTGGGCCAAATTAAGTCATCACTCTTTATATGAATCATCTACCTACATTCTTCAGTTACAGTGAGTGATTGATTGCATTAGTGAAGTATACATGTATTTGGTGAGGCAGCTATAGTCATCGCATACATCTGAAAGGCTGGTGTTTCAGAAAGATACAAGCACTCAAAACATAATAGATTGTTTAAAACAAACCAAGGTAAAAGTCGTGATTGAAGTCTTTAATATGGCCTCTCTTTCTATTGTGTCTGGTGCCTCTCCCATTCACTCTACACTGAAAGTGAAATAGACTGAGCAGTTCCCAGTGGAATACTAAGACAATGACACCACACAGACAGCCCGCTGGGCTACAGCTGAATCTACTTGAGATTCACAATGGAAGACTTGCATATACACTTAGCTTTTTTTTGTGCTGTTTTTTGTTGTTTTGTTTTTATATCTCTCTCTCTCTCCATCCATCTCTTTCTCGCATTCTCATCCTCCCTACATGCCTCCCTCCTCTCTCGCCATCTCTCTCTCTTTATCTTGCTCTCTCTCTCGCCATCCATCCATCTCTCTCTCTCTCTCTCTCTCCCTCCCTGACTCCCTCTCTTTCTTTGTAGTCTAATGTCTTGGTGCTATGATTACTAAACACACACACACAGTCATCTCTATATATTCATCTCTATTTCATCTCTAATTAGAAGCTAGGAGAATTCAAAGGGTTGATATTGAAGTAGCTAATGTTTATGAACTCAAACTAAAAGACTTCCATTCTGATGAATGTTGAAGAGAAATTGTTCTTCGTTAAAACGTTCAATCATGTTTTTGTCTCATATTTGGCAACTATTAGTCATATTTTCTCCTTTGCTGTCAGGAACTGGACAGTAGTAATGATGGTTTTGGGATGGGAGAGGTTTGAGGCTTCTTTTGTCTAGCCATGTCTCGGGCAGCTGATCCAGTCTGTGATTGGCTAAAAACAAAAACCTGTGGGACTTGGGAACTGGAGGGCCAGAGTTGTGTTTCCCAGCTCTAGCCTTGGGCCAGAAGCCTCTCTGTACTGTAACTACACCCATATCCAGTTTCCAGGAGTCTCTCTCTAAGTACTGTACTTAAGTCAGCCATCTCGATGAGATCAGATGAGTCTTCTCCAGCGCGTAACATTTTTCATTTAACACAGTTAAAAAAAAATATATATATATATATATATAGTTGAAGTCGGAAGTTTATATACACCTTAGCCAAATACATTTAAACTCAGTTTTTCACAATTCCTGACATTTAATCCTAGTAACAATTCCCTGTTTTAGGTCAGTTAGGATCACAACTTTATTTTAAGAATGTGAAATGTCAGAATAATAGTAGAGAGAATGATTAATTTCAACTTTTATTTATTTCATCACGTTCCCAGTGGGTCAGAAGTTTACATACACTCAATTAGTATTTGGCAGCATTGTCTTTAAATTGTTTAACTTGGTCAAACGTTTCAGGTAGCCTTCCACAAGCTTCCCACAATAAGTTGGGTGAATTTTGGCCCATTCCTCCTGACAGAGCTGGTGTAACTGAATCAGGTTTGTAGGCCTCCTTGCTCGCAGACGCTTTTTCAGTTCTGCCCACACATTTTCTATAGAATTGATGTCAGGGCTTTGTGATGGCCACTCCAATACCTTGACATTGTTGTCCTTAAGCCATTTTGCCACAACTTTGGAAGTATGCTCAGGGTCATTGTTCATTTGGAAGACCAAGCTTTAACTTCCTGAATGATGTCTTGAGATGTAGCTTCAATATATCCACATAATTTTAGTTCCTCATGATGCCATCTATTTTGTGAAGTGCACCAGTCCCTCCTGCAGCAAAGCACCCCCACAACATGATGCTGCCACCCCCGTGCTTCACGGTTGGGAGGGTGTTCTTTGGCTTGTAAGCCTCCTCCTTTACCCTCCAAACATAACGATGGTCATTATGGCCAAAGAGTTCTATTTTTGTTTCATCAGACCAGAGGACATTTCTCCAAAAAGTACAATCTTTGTCCCCATGTGCAGTTGCAAACCGTAGGCTGGCTTTTTTATGGCGGTTTTGTAGCAGTGGCTTCTTCCTTGCCGAGCGGCCTTTCAGGTTATGTCGATATAGGACTCGTTTTACTGTGGATATAGATACTTTTGTACCTGTTTCCTCCAGCATCTTCACAAGGTCCTTTTGCTGTTGTTCTGGGATTGATTTGCACTTTTCACACCTACGTACGTTCATCTCTAGGAGACAGGACGCGTCTCCTTCCTGAGCGGTATGACGGCTGCGTGGTCCCATGATGTTTATACTTGCATACTATTGTTTATACAAATGAACGTGGTACCTTCAGGTGTTTGGAAATTGCTCCCAAGGATGATCCAGACTTGTATAATTCTTCTATAATTTTTTTTCTGAGGTCTTGGCTGATTTCTTTTGATTTTCCCATGGTGTCAAGCAAAGCACTGAGTTTAAAGGTAGGCCTTGAAATACATCCACAGGTACACCTCCAACTGACTCAAATGATGTCAATTAGCCTATCAGAAGCTTCTAAAGCCATGACATCATTTTCTGGAATTTTCCAAGCTCTTTAAAGGCACAGTCAACTTAGTGTATGTAAACTTCTGACCAACTGGAATTGTGATACAGTGAATTATAAGTGAAATAATCTTTCTGTAAACAATTTTTGGAAAAATTACTTGTGTCATGTACAAAGTAGATGTCCTAACCGACATGCCAAAACTATAGTTTTTTAACAAGAAATTTGTGGAGTGGTTGAAAAACGAGTTTTAATGACTCCAACCTAAGTGTATGTAAACTTCCGACTTCAACTGTACATATTTTTGATAAAAAAAAAAAAAAGTGATCATTTTGTAGTTGTTCTTGTTCGTCTTTTGGAGGATCATATGTTACTACTAACCCATACCGGCCATCCACAATGAATGATGGTAAAGAAGCCTATGTTGCCAGTCTGTTTCAGCTCTCTCAGCAACTCCCATTGAATTGTCATGCCAAACATGTTTGCAGGAGAGCAGAAACAGACCCAGACTGTCACCCAGGCTTAGTTGCTCATGTATAGTGTAGCACATTTCTGGTAACTTTCCCCAAACTCCCCAGTTTTCCAGAAATCCTGGTTGGAGGATTATGGGGTTCCTGCTTATAACCTCCTGATTCCGGGAATTTTCCAACTCGGGATTTCTGGAATTTTGGGAAGGATATTTTTTTTTACCCTTCTCATGGAGAAAACATTATATTTTCTACATGTTTTGTACTGAGTGGTCCTAATATGTTTTGTGTTTCTGTTCTTCATTCTAGGCATGTTATATGATTGATGAGGAAGTAGCGAAGGCTTTGGTTAATAGGAAACACAAGAACCTCCCTCTCCGCTGGTAAGACATGGTGATTTACGAGCCCTCTATCCTCATCATGCACAACATCTGCTCTCACAGACAGACACACTCTGGCTGCGTCCCAAATGGCACTCTATTCCTTATTTATTGCACTTCTTTTGCCCAGGGCCCAGGTAGACTCGTGCCATTTGGGACGCTGACCCCTTTCTTTGCTTGTTTTATAGACAAGAGGTCTCTACAATGACATTGATCTGGTTGTGATCTAGATGGATGGATATGCAGGCAGTACTGTTGTTTATATATTTGTCACAGACCTTGCAGATTGGGTTTGAGGAATAAGAGAGAAAAGGCAGACCGGTTTTGTTCTAGACCAGGGTTTCCCAAACCCGGTCCTAGGGCCCTCCCTGGGTGCACGTTTTGTTTTTTGCCCTAGCACTACACAGCTGATTCAAGTAACCAACTCATCATTAAGCTTTGATTATTTATGGGGCGGCAGGGTAGCCTAGTGGTTAGAGCGTTGGACTAGTAACCGAAAGGTTGCAAGTTCAAATCCCCGAGCTGACAAGGTACAAATCTGTCGTTCTGCCCCTGAACAGGCAGTTAACCCACTGTTCCTAGGCCGTCATTGAAAAATAAGAATTTGTTCTTAACTGACTTGCCTAGTTAAATATAAAAAAGGTAAATTTGTAAGTCGCTCTGGATAAGAGCGTCTGCTAAATGACTTAAATGTAAATGTAAATGTAATTTGAATCAGTTGTGTAGTGCTAGGACAAAAACCAAAACGTGCACCCATGGGAGGCCCCAGGACTGATTTTTGGGGAACCCTGCTCTAGAGAGAAATCATTGACTGGTTTTGGTCTTCTACACTGAACAACAATATAAACGCAACATGTAAAGTGTTGGTCCCATGTTTCATGAACTGAAATAAAAGATCCCAGAAATGTTCCATACTCACAAAAAGCTTGTTTCTCTCAAATTTGGTGGACACATTTGTTTAAATCCCAGTTAGTGAGCATTTCTCCTTTGCCAAGATAATCCATCCACCTGACAGGCGTGGCATATCAAGAAGCTGATTAAACAGCATGATCGTTACACAGGTGCACCTTGTGCTGGGGACAATAAAAGACCACTCTAAAATGTGCAGTTTTGTCTCACAACACAATGCTACAGAATGGAGTTTGCAATTGGCATGCTGACTGCAGGACTGTCCACCAGAGCTGTTGCCAGGGAATTGAATGTTCATTTCTCTACCAAAAGCCGCCTCCAACATCGTTTTAAAGAATTTGGCAGTACATCCAACCGGCCTCGCAACCGCAGACCATGTGTATGGCGTTGTGTGGGTGAGCGGTTTGCTGATCGATGTCAACATTGTGAAAAGTGTCCTATGGTGGCAGTGGGGTTATGGTATGGGCAGGCATAAGCTACGGACAACAAACACAATTGCATTTTATCAATGGCAATTTGAATGCACAGAGATACCGTGACGAGATCCTGAGGACCATTGTCATTCCATTCATCCGCCGCCATCACCTCATGTTTCAGCATGATAATGCACTGCCCATGTCTCAAGGATCTGTACACAATTCCTGGAAGCTGGGAATGGCCCAGGTTCTTCCATGGCCTGAGTACTCACCAGACATGTCACCCATTGAGCACGTTTGGGATGCTCTGGATCGACGTGTACAACAGTGTGTTCCAGTTTTCGTAAATATCCAGCAACTTCGCACAGCCATTGAAGAGGGGCCGGACAACATTCCACAGGCCACAGTCAACAGCCTGATCAACTCTATGTGAAGGAGATGTGTCACGCTGCATGAGGCAAATGGTGGTGACACCAGACACTGGTTTTCTGATCCACACCCCTACCTTTTTTAAGGTATCTGTTACCAACAGATGCATATCTGTATTCCCAGTCATGTGAAATCCATAGATTAGGACCTAATGAATTAATTTCAATTGACTGATTTCCTTATATGAACTGTAACTTGGTAAAATCTTTGAAATTGTTGCATGTTGCGTTTATATTTTTGTTCAGTATAGAATCTAGAGCAACGAGACCTGTCATAGAACATACAGACTTGTTTTTAGTGTTCTAGACCTGTCAGAGAACATACAGCCTGGTTTGTAGTGTTGTAGACCTGTCAGTGAACATGCAGACTGGATTTCAGTGTTCTAGACCTGTCATAGAACATACAGACTGGTTTTTAGTGTTGTAGATCTGTCAGAGAACATGCAGACTGGTTTTTAGTGTTCCAGACCTGTCAGTGAACATGCAGACTGGTTTTTAGTGTTGTAGACCTGTCAGAGAACATGCATACTGGTTTTTAGTGTTGTAGACCTGTCAGAGAACATGCAGACTGTTTTTTAGTGTTCCAGACCTGTCAGAAGATATGCAGACTGGTTTTTAGTGTTGTAGACCTGTCAGAGAACATGTAGACTGTTTTTTAGTGTTCCAGACCTGTCAGAAGATATGCAGACTGGTTTTTAGTGTTCTAGACCTGTCATAGAACATACAGACTGGTTTTTAGTGTTGTAGATCTGTCAGAGAACATGCAGACTGGTTTTTAGTGTTCTAGACCTGTCAGTGAACATGCAGACTGGTTTTTAGTGTTGTAGACCTGTCAGAGAACATGCAGACTGGTTTTTAGTGTTGTAGACCTGTCAGTGAACATGCAGACTGGTTTTTAGTGTTCTAGACCTGTCAGTGAACATGCAGACTGGTTTTTAGTGTTGTAGATCTGTCAGAGAACATGCAGACTGGTTTTTAGTGTTGTAGATCTGTCAGAGAACATGCAGACTGGTTTTTAGTGTTGTAGATCTGTCAGAGAACATGCAGACTGGTTTTTAGTGTTGTAGACCTGTCAGAGAACATGCAGACTGGTTTTTAGTGTTGTAGACCTGTCAGAGAACATGCAGACTGTTTTTTAGTGTTCCAGACCTGTCAGAAGATATGCAGACTGGTTTTTAGTGTTGTAGACCTGTCAGAGAACATGCAGACTGGTTTTTAGTGTTCTAGAACTGTCAGAAGATATGCAGACAGGTTTCTAGTGTTCTAGACCTGTCAGTGAACATGCAGACTGGTTTTTAGTGTTCTAGACCTGTCAGTGAACATGCAGACTGGTTTTTAGTGTTGTAGATCTGTCAGAGAACATGCAGACTGGTTTTTAGTGTTGTAGATCTGTCAGAGAACATGCAGACTGGTTTTTAGTGTTGTAGATCTGTCAGAGAACATGCAGACTGGTTTTTAGTGTTGTAGACCTGTCAGAGAACATGCAGACTGGTTTGTAGTGTTCTAGACCTGTCAGAGAACATGCAGACTGGTTTGTAGTGTTCTAGACCTGTCAGAAGATATGCAGACAGGTTTCTAGTGTTCTAGACCTGTCAGAGAACATGCAGACTGGTTTTTAGTGTTGTAGACCTGTCAGAGAACACGCAGACTGGTTTTTAGTGTTCCAGACCTGTCAGAAGATATGCAGACTGGTTTTTAGTGTTGTAGACCTGTCAGAGAACATGCAGACTGGTTTTTAGTGTTGTAGACCTGTCAGTGAACATGCAGACTGGTTTTTAGTGTTGTAGACATGTCAGAAGGTATGCAGACAGGTTTTTAGTGTTCTAGACCTGTCAGAGAACATGCAGACTGGTTTTTAGTGTTGTAGATCTGTCAGAGAACATGCAGACTGGTTTTTAGTGTTGTAGATCTGTCAGAGAACATGCAGACTGGTTTTTAGTGTTCTAGACCTGTCAGAGAACATGCAGACTGGTTTTTAGTGTTGTAGATCTGTCAGAGAACATGCAGACTGGTTTTTAGTGTTCCAGACCTGTCAGAAGATATGCAGACTGGTTTTTAGTGTTGTAGACCTGTCAGAGAACATGCAGACTGGTTTTTAGTGTTGTAGATCTGTCAGAGAACATGCAGACTGGTTTTTAGTGTTGTAGACCTGTCAGAAGATATGCAGACTGGTTTTTAGTGTTGTAGATCTGTCAGAGAACATGCAGACTGGTTTTTAGTGTTCTAGACCTGTCAGAGAACATGCAGACTGGTTTTTAGTGTTCCAGACCTGTCAGAAGATATGCAGACTGGTTTTTAGTGTTGTAGACCTGTCAGAGAACATGCAGACTGGTTTTTAGTGTTGTAGACCTGTCAGTGAACATGCAGACTGGTTTTTAGTGTTGTAGACCTGTCAGAAGATATGCAGACAGGTTTTTAGTGTTCTAGACCTGTCAGAGAACATGCAGACTGGTTTTTAGTGTTGTAGATCTGTCAGAGAACATGCAGACTGGTTTTTAGTGTTGTAGATCTGTCAGAGAACATGCAGACTGGTTTTTAGTGTTCTAGACCTGTCAGAGAACATGCAGACTGGTTTTTAGTGTTGTAGATCTGTCAGAGAACATGCAGACTGGTTTTTAGTGTTCCAGACCTGTCAGAAGATATGCAGACTGGTTTTTAGTGTTGTAGACCTGTCAGAGAACATGCAGACTGGTTTTTAGTGTTGTAGACCTGTCAGAGAACATGCAGACTGGTTTTTAGTGTTCCAGACCTGTCAGAAGATATGCAGACTGGTTTTTAGTGTTGTAGACCTGTCAGAGAACATGCAGACTGGTTTTTAGTGTTCTAGACCTGTCAGAAGATATGCAGACAGGTTTCTAGTGTTCTAGACCTGTCAGAGAACATGCAGACTGGTTTTTAGTGTTGTAGACCTGTCAGAGAACATGCAGACTGGTTTTTAGTGTTCCAGACCTGTCAGAAGATATGCAGACTGGTTTTTAGTGTTGTAGACCTGTCAGAGAACATGCAGACTGGTTTTTAGTGTTGTAGACCTGTCAGTGAACATGCAGACTGGTTTTTAGTGTTGTAGACCTGTCAGAAGATATGCAGACTGGTTTTTAGTGTTCTAGACCTGCCAGAGAACATGCAGACTGGTTTTTAGTGTTGTAGATCTGTCAGAGAACATGCAGACTGGTTTTTAGTGTTGTAGATCTGTCAGAGAACATGCAGACTGGTTTTTAGTGTTCTAGACCTGTCAGAGAACATGCAGACTGGTTTTTACTGTTGTAGATCTGTCAGAGAACATGCAGACTGGTTTTTAGTGTTCCAGACCTGTCAGAAGATATGCAGACTGGTTTTTAGTGTTGTAGACCTGTCAGAGAACATGCAGACTGGTTTTTAGTGTTGTAGATCTGTCAGAGAACATGCAGACTGGTTTTTAGTGTTGTAGACCTGTCAGAAGATATGCAGACTGGTTTTTAGTGTTGTAGATCTGTCAGAGAACATGCAGACTGGTTTTTAGTGTTCTAGACCTGTCAGAGAACATGCAGACTGGTTTTTAGTGTTCTAGACCTGTCAGAGAACATGCAGACTGGTTTTTAGTGTTCTAGACCTGTCAGAGAACATGCAGACTGGTTTTTAGTGTTCTAGACCTGTCAGAGAACATGCAGACTGGTTTTTAGTGTTCTAGACCTGTCAGAGAACATGCAGACTGGTTTTTAGTGTTCTAGACCTGTCAGAAGATATGCAGACTTGTTTTTAGTGTTGTAGACCTGTCAGAGAACATGCAGACTGGTTTTTAGTGTTCTAGACCTGTCAGAGAACATGCAGACTGGTTTTTAGTGTTCTAGACCTGTCAGAAGATATGCAGACTGGTTTTTAGTGTTGTAGATCTGTCAGAAGATATGCAGACTGGTTTTTAGTGTTGTAGATCTGTCAGAGAACATGCAGACTGGTTTTTAGTGTTCTAGACCTGTCAGAGAACATGCAGACTGGTTTTTAGTGTTCTAGACCTGTCAGAAGATATGCAGACTGGTTTTTAGTGTTGTAGACCTGTCAGAAGAT
Source organism: Salvelinus namaycush (assembly GCF_016432855.1). Lineage (NCBI taxonomy): Eukaryota > Metazoa > Chordata > Actinopteri > Salmoniformes > Salmonidae > Salvelinus > Salvelinus namaycush. The sequence continues at coordinate 307,448 of NW_024058564.1, forward strand.
ATGCAGACTGGGTTTGGTGCTCTAGAGCAGCAAGAGAATGTGCATTAATGTTTTGCAATTTCACATGTTCACGTCTGCTCACATTTGACATGTATTAAGAGGTTTTTTATTTGACCTCAAACCCCCCTAAATGCATACTGAGTCAATCTCTGTCTAACGTTTTGGTTGGTATTTGGGAGGGAGGGGGAGTATAATAGATGCAACCTGTGATGTGTGAGGGGAAAAGAAAGGAGAGAGGCTATACTGTAAGTCATGCATATCAGATTACGCATTTCCCCCTGTTTTTATCATGGCCTTTAAGGAAACGCACCGCACACAATCTGGTGTGTGTGTGTGTGTGGTGTGTGGTGTGTGTGTGTGTGTGTGTGTGTGTGCAGTCACATGAGCCAGGAGGGTTGCCGAGCTTTGGAATTCCTTGTCTGGTATTTCTTGATTCTTCATAAACACACTGTGTGCGCGCGCGTATACTGTATGTGGAGATTGGATGTATTTCAGAACTTAAATGCTGGCCTTCTGCTCTGAAGAAACAGCTTGTTTCTGTTAGCAGCTATTGGCTACTGCTCCTTCCCTCACAGAGGGACGCTAGTCACTGTGTCTGTATGAATAACATTGTTTATGCATATTTTGATTCTTACAATTTAATCACAATGCCTCGATGCCTTGTGTTATAATTCTATCTCTCCAGTCATTTAGTATTGTGATGAATTGAGTGATAGTCAGTGATACTGTGTGATACACAGAGCAAACGTTTAGATTGAGAGTCATGGTGCGCTCAATGCTTGTCACTGATTGGTAGGTCATTTCTGTGTCAAACTAAAACGATTGCTAGAGATGAAAAAGCAGAGTGGTCTGGTTATCCCACATGACTTCACGCAGCCTATGGCATAATAGCTTTAAATAGATAGAAAAGCAACGCCCTTTTCTTCTTCAATGTTTGGATGAGGTGTGAATGAATCAATGATCTTCTACATAGAACCTCGACAACTGATATCAATCAAGTTGTTATCAAAGTAAACCATCTGATATGAAAGTCAATCAGATGTTCCTTAGTTCAAGTCCCACCCAATCAGATTAATATTGTTGGGATTTGAAACCTGAGGTAGATAGCTCATTCTGTCTCTTGAGTAGTAACTGGCAGTGCTCACACCTGGTCAGTCAGTTGATATCAAAGTGCAGCGTCTGATATGAAAAGCTAACAGGATAGCTGCTAGCCTATCAGAACAAGGGGGGTGGTGCAGGTACTGTAGCCTACATGCGTAAGAGCCTTTGTATCCATGCTTGAAATAGGATATTGTTACGTCTGTAATGCTGTAACACTCCCCTTTAGCAAACACTGATATCATGTTATCATGAATAAACACTAGTATCCTGGGACCATGTACAGGCTGTATACGCTAGATTATAGTGTGTGTGTGTGTGTGTGTGTCCGTCCACACATGTCTGTGTGTGTCTTGTCTGTAAGTGCATATGTGAGTAATGGAGTCCTTCTTCACCCCTCTGCTGTGTGACTGAGGCCAGTACCGTAGTGTACTTTCCCCTCTGGAGGGTGAGAGCCAGAGAGGAGGAGCTGGAGATAGCTGTGCCTGGGTCAGGATTAACACAGATGGGCCTCTCAATTCAATTCAGTTTAAGGGCTTTATTGGCATGGGAAACATATGTTAACATTGCCAAAGCAAGTGAAGTAGTTATAATAAACAAAAGTGAAATAAACAATAACAATTAATAGTAAACATTACACTCCAAAAGAATAAAGACTTTTCAAATTGCATTATGTGCAAATAGTTCAAGCTCAAAAGGGAAAATAAATAAACATAAATATGGGTGTATTTACAATGTTCTTCACTGGTTGCCCTTTTCTTGTGGTAACAGGTCAAAAATCTTGCTGCTTTGACGGAACACTCTCACCCCTTAACAACCTGCCTGGATGGAGGTGTGCTGTCCGACAACCTTTTATCCAGTTCATATCACATGGGTGATTAGTAGACTCCATTCAGTCAGACCAGGGTCATATTCATTTGTGCAAACCGTAGAAAAACGTTTTGCTACAGAAAATGGAAGCAAGCATTTCCTATTGGACAAATTCAAAATGTCCCCTCCCTATTTCCTGTTTGCTTTCTCTTGGTTCCTAGTGAATACACCCCTGGATTGGAGTATTTAGACTTATCAACACACTTTTTGCCTTGTCAAAACATGCAGAATGGTTTTAGGTAGGCTACTGTAACAACCCTCGGTAGACTCTTGGAATATATGCAGAAGTTTTTAAATGTAAAAGTATTTTGTCTGTAATGTATTTTTTCGTTGTATGTCGGACCCCAGTAAGACATGCTTTTGCCGTTGGCGTCGGATAATTTGGGATCTTAATGAATAAATAAAAAATTATAAAAAATGTCTAGTATTGCCGATGTTGTGGTATACATGTTTTATGTTGTATTGCTTTATCATAACCTAATAACCTGGATAAATACACAATACTGACATGAACACACATTTTATCCATATTCAAATCACTGTCAGTATTAATTGAAGTGACAGAGGGTCCTTAAAGCTGTGGTGTACTATATTACATGGTTATGTATGTAAGGATCCTTGACTGAGCCAGAACAGCTCATAGGAGCCTATCTCCTGTTTCTGTAGCGTGAGGCAGCTTGATGTACAAGTACACCCCCTGGACAGGACGCTGGTCTACCGCAGGGCCCTACCCCCAATCTATCTCCTTAATGCTGAGTGCCAAGCAGAGAGGCATCAGGTCCCATTTTTTTTGTCTTTGGTATGACTTGGCCAAGGATTGGACCCCAGCATTCCAATCTGTGGGCGGACGCACTGGGCCACTGAGTTGGTAGGGTAGTATACTGTAGTTTCTCTGAGACCTGCATGCTAATGTGTGAAGTTGGTAGGGTAGTATACTGTAGTTTCTCTGAGACCTGCATGCTAATGTGTGAAGTTGGTAGGGTAGTATACTGTAGTTTCTCTGAGACCTGCATGCTAATGTGTGAAGTTGGTAGGGTAGTATACTGTAGTTTCTCTGAGACCTGCATGCTAATGTGTGAAGTTGATAGGGTAGTATACTGTAGTTTCTCTGAGACCTGCATGCTAATGTGTGAAGTTGGTAGGGTAGTATACTGTAGTTCCTCTGAGACCTGCATGCTAATGTGTGAAGTTGGTAGGGTAGTATACTGTAGTTTCTCTGAGACCTGCATGCTAATGTGTGAAGTTGGTAGGGTAGTATACTGTAGTTTCTCTGAGACCTGCATGCTAATGTGTGAAGTTGGTAGGGTAGTATACTGTAGTTTCTCTGAGACCTGCATGCTAATGTGTGAAGTTGGTAGGGTAGTATACTGTAGTTTCTCTGAGACCTGCATGCTAATGTGTGAAGTTGGTAGGGTAGTATACTGTAGTTTCTCTGAGACCTGCATGCTAATGTGTGAAGTTGGTAGGGTAGTATACTGTAGTTTCTCTGAGACCTGCATGCTAATGTGTGAAGTTGGTAGGGTAGTATACTGTAGTTTCTCTGAGACCTGCATGCTAATGTGTGAAGTTGGTAGGGTAGTATACTGTAGTTTCTCTGAGACCTGCATGCTAATGTGTGAAGTTGGTAGGGTAGTATACTGTAGTTTCTCTGAGACCTGCATGCTAATGTGTGAAGTTGATAGGGTAGTATACTGTAGTTTCTCTGAGACCTGCATGCTAATGTGTGAAGTTGGTAGGGTAGTATACTGTAGTTCCTCTGAGACCTGCATGCTAATGTGTGAAGTTGGTAGGGTAGTATACTGTAGTTTCTCTGAGACCTGCATGCTAATGTGTGAAGTTGGTAGGGTAGTATACTGTAGTTTCTCTGAGACCTGCATGCTAATGTGTGAAGTTGGTAGGGTAGTATACTGTAGTTTCTCAGACCTGCATGCTAATGTGTGAAGTTGGTAGGGTAGTATACTGTAGTTTCTCTGAGACCTGCATGCTAATGTGTGAAGTTGGTAGGGTAGTATACTGTAGTTTCTCTGAGACCTGCATGCTAATGTGTGAAGTTGGTAGGGTAGTATACTGTAGTTTCTCTGAGACCTGCATGCTAATGTGTGAAGTTGATCATTGATTTGGAGCGAGATCAGGGATTGCGTGTCACTCTGGAACAGTGTGTCATAATGGGGATCATTTCATTCCCAGAAACGCACACACACACACACATACACACCCACTTGTGCTGTATCTGGTGTTAATATGGAACGTCACAACCCTTACTATGGTGAAGGGGAAAGCAGCATCTGTAACCACACAGACTAAATAACACTAAATCACATTACCAAACAAACAGTTAAGAGGATTATTTCTGATCTTTTGTTTTTCATTGGCTGGACAAATCTGCAGTCTAAAAAATAAATACTTATATATTTTTTTTACTGTCTGTCTGTCCACCATTTTCTATTTTCATTTTTCCGATCCAGATGAAGATGGTAATTTTGAACTCTGACCTTTATGCTATGTGGATTGTGTTTTTTTGGGGCTTTTACAAGATCATTATTTAGCCCATTCCTGTTATAATGAGCTCAGTGAAAACACACACACACACACACACACACACACACACACACACACACACACACACACACACACACACACACACACACACACACACAGGATTGTTATTACATGTATTTGTTTTCAAGCTTTCTTTTAAGTTTCTGTTTTTCCATTCTGTCCCACACACTATAATCTAGCGTATACAGCCTGTACATGGTCCCAGGATACTAGTGTTTATTCATGATAACATGATATCAGTGTTTGCTAAAGGGGAGTGTTACAGCATTACAGACGTAACAATATCCTATTTCAAGCATGGATACAAAGGCTCTTACGCATGTAGGCTACAGTACCTGCACCACCCCCCTTGTTCTGATAGGCTAGCAGCTATCCTGTTAGCTTTTCATATCAGACGCTGCACTTTGATATCAACTGACTGACCAGGTGTGAGCACTGCCAGTTACTACTCAAGAGACAGAATGAGCTATCTACCTTGCTTTCCATTAGGTTTTAGGTTTTATTTATTCACACTAAAGAAAAGAAGTGAAAGACAAAACAGTGCAGATATAAACTGGTAAAAACGGTGTGCAGGTGAGGTTGGAAGCCTAAAAGGGCTGGTATGAAAACTACACCACAAATATAAGTACAAAAAAAAAGTTGTCTCAGTCAGTTAAACAAAAGCATATTAATTGTATTTGTACATGATATACTCAGTATTCAAGAAAAAGTGTGTGTGTGTTACATGGAGGGGATTATTGGTTAGTTTGGTTCATCAGGCTGACCCCCAGTCTTCGCTGGAAGTAATTGATGGATGATGACGTTTTGGCAATGTGAAGATAAGAATTCCAGAGTACCTCTGTATCTGATAGAGAATTGACTATGAGGTGCAGCAGTGGGGAGGGTGAAGGTTATTGTAGTGTCTTGTGTTATATACAGTGGGGCAAAAAAGTATTTAGTCAGCCACCAATTGTGCAAGTTCTCCCACTTAAAAGGATGAGAGAGGCCTGTAATTTTCATCATAGGTACACTTCAACTATGACAGACAAAATGAGAATTTTTTTCCCAGAAAATCACATTGTAGGATTTTTAATGAATTTATCTGCAAATTATGGTGGAAAATAAGTATTTGGTCAATAACAAAAGTGTATATCACTACCCTTGTTATATACCCTTTGTTGGCAATGACAGAGGTCAAACGTTTTCTGTAAGTCTTCACAAGGTTTTCACACACTGTTGCTGGTATTTTGGCCCATTCCTCCATGCAGATCTCCTCTAGAGCAGTGATGTTTTGGGGCTGTTGCTGGGCAACACGGACTTTCAACTCCCTCCAAAGATTTTCTATGGGGTTGAGATCTGGAGACTGGCTAGGCCACTCCAGGACCTTGAAATGCTTCTTACGAAGCCACTCCTTCGTTGCCCGGGCAGTGTGTTTGGGATCATTGTCATGCTGAAAGACCCAGCCACGTTTCATCTTCAATGCCCTTGCTGATGGAAGGAGGTTTTCACTCAAAATCTCACGATACATACATTCATTCTGTCCTTTACACGGATCAGTCTTCCTGGTCCCTTTGCAGAAAAACAGCCCCAAAGCATGATGTTTCCACCCCCATGCTTCACAGTAGGTATGGTGTTCTTTGGATGCAACTCAGCATTCTTTGTCCTCCAAACACAACGAGTTGAGTTTTTACCAAAAAGTTCTATTTTGGTTTCATCTTACCATATGACATTCTCCCGATCTTCTTCTGGATCATCCAAATGCTCTCTAGCAAACTTCAGACGGGCCTGGACATGTACTGGCTTAAGCAGGAGGACACGTCTGGCACTGCAGGATTTGAATCCCTGGCGGCGTAGTGTGTTACTGATGGTAGGCTTTGTTACTTTGGTCCCAGCTCTCTGCAGGTCATTCACTAGGTCCCCCGTGTGGTTCTGGGATTTTTGCTCACCGTTCTTGTGATCATTTTGACCCCACGGGGTGAGATCTTGCGTGGAGCCCCAGATCGAGGGAGATTATCAGTGGTCTTGTATGTCTTCCATTTCCTAATAATTGCTCCCACAGTTGATTTCTTCAAACCAGGCTGCTTACCTATTGCAGATTCAGTCTTCCCAGCCTGGTGCAGGTCTACAATTTTGTTTCTGGTGTCCTTTGACAGCTCTTTGGTCTTGGCCATAGTGGAGTTTGGAGTGTGACTGTTTGAGGTTGTGGACAGGTGTCTTTTATACTGATAACAAGTTCAAACAGGTGCCATTAATACAGGTAACGAGTGGAGGACAGAGGAGCCTCTTAAAGAAGAAGTTACAGGTCTGTGAGAGCCAGAAATCTTGCTTGTTTGTAGGTGACCAAATACTTATTTTCCACCATAATTTGCAAATAAATTCATAAAAAATCCTACAATGTGATTTTCTGGATTTTTTTTTCTCATTTTGTCTGTCATAGTTGAAGTGTACTACCTATGATGAAAATTACAGGCCTCTCTCATCTTTTTAAGTGGGAGAACTTGCACAATTGGTGGCTGACTAAATACTTTTTTGCCCTACTGTAGATGGATTTCAGAATGAACCTGTAAGAATCCATTGAAGGGTTTAGGTAAACTGCATCGGAGGTATGAGTATTTGTAGATGAAAGTGCATCATTCCCAACAATATTAATCTGATTGGGTGGGACTTGAACTAATAAACATCTGATTGGGTGGGACTTGAACTAATAGACATCTGATGGGGTGGGACTTGAACTAATGAACATCTGACTTTCTTATCAGCCGGTTTACTTTGATAACATGTTACATTTACATCTACATTTGAGTCATTTAGCAGACGCTCTTATCCAGAGCGACTTAGTTAGTACATTCGTCTTAAGATAGCTAGGTGAGACAACCAAAAATCAAATCAAATGTTATTGGTCACATACACATTTTTAGCAGATGTTAATGCGAGTGTAGCGAAATGCTTGTGCTTCTAGTTCCGACAGTGCAGTAATATCTAACAAGTAATCTAACAATTCCCCAACAACTACCTAATACACACAAATCTAAAGAGGCAAATGAGAATATGTACATATGGATGAGCGATGGCCGAGCGGCATAGGCAAAATGCAATAGATGTTATAAAATACAGTATTTAAACTCAGCAAATAACTTCACAGATCTTCATTTTAAAGGGTTTAAACGCTGTTTCCCATGCTTGTTCAATGAACCATAAACAATTAATGAACATGCACCTGTGGAACGGTCATTGAGACACTAACAGTTTACAGACGGTAGACAATTAAGGTCACAGTTCTGAAAACTTAGGACACTAAAGAGGCCTTTCTACTGACTCTGAAATTCACCAAAAGAAAGATGCCCAGGGTCCCTGCTCATCTGCATGAACGTGCCTTAGGCATGCTGCAAGGAGGCATGAGGACTGCGGATGTGGCCAGGGAAATAAATGGCAATATCCGTACTGTGAGACGCCTAAGACAGCACTACAGGGAGACAGGACAGACAGCTGATCGTGCTCGCAGTGGCAGACCACGTGTAACAACACCTGTACAGGATCGGTATGTCCGAACATCACACCTGCGGAACAGGTACAGGATGGCAACAACAACTGCCCGAGTTACACCAGGAACGCACAATCCCTCCATCAGTGCTCAGACTGCCCGCAATAGGCTGAGAGAGGCTGGACTGATGGCTTGTAGGCCTGTTGTAAGACAGGTCCTCACCAGACATCACCGGCAACAACGTTGCCTTTGGGCACAAACCCACCGACACTGGACCAGACAGGACTGGCAAAAAATCCTCCTCCCTCATGTGGTACCCTTCATGCAGGCTCACCCTGACATGTCCCTCCAGCATGACAATGCCACCAGCCATACTGCTCGTTCTGTGCGTCATTTCCTGCAAGACAGGAATGTCAGTGTTCTGCCATGGCCAGCGAACAGCCCGGATCTCAATCTCATTGAGCATGTCTGGGACCTGTTGGATCGGAGGGTGAGGGCTAGGGCCATTCCCCCCCCCCCCCCCCCCTTTTGTTCAGGGACACATTATTCAATTTCTGTTAGTCACATGTCTGTGGAACTTGTTCAGTTTATGTCTCAGTTGTTGAATCTTATGTTCATACAAATATTTACACATGTTATGTTTGTTGAAAATAAACGCAGTTGACAGTGAGAGTATATTACTTTTTTTGCTGAGTTTACATATGATCTGAGTAAAGTAACATATGTAAACATTATTAAAGTGCCATTATTTCAAATGGCATTGTTTAAAGTGACTAGTGATCCTTTTATTGAAGTGTCCAGTGATTGGGTCTCAATGTAGGCAGCAGCCTCTCTGAGTTAGTGATTGCTGTTTAGCAGTCTAATGGCTTTTTTTGAGTCTCGCGGTCCCAGCCTTGATGCACCTTCACTGACCTCGCCTTCTGGATGGCAGCGGTGTGAACAGGCAGTGGCTCGGGTGGTTGTTGTCCTTGATGATCTTTTTGGCCTTCCTGTTACATCGGCTGCTGTAGGTGTCATGGAGGGCAGGTAGTTTGCCCCCGTTGATGCGTTGTGCAGACCGCATCACCCTCTGGAGAGCCTTGTGGTTGAGGGCGGTGCAATTGCCATACCAGGCTGTGATACAGCCCGACAGGATGCTCTCGATTGTGCATCTGTAAAAGTTTGTCAGGGTTTTGGGTGACAAGCTAAATTTCTTCGGTCTCCTGAGGTTGAAGAGGCGCTGTTACGACTTCTTCATCACACTGTCTGTGTGGGTGGACCATTTCAGTTTGTCCTTGATGTGTATGCCGAGGAACTTTCCACCTTCTCCACTGCTGTCCCGTCGATGTGGATAGGGGTGTGCTCCCTCTGCTGTTTCCTGAAGTCCACGACCATCTCCTTTGTTTTGTTGCCATTGAGTGAGAGGTTATTTTCCTGACACCACTCTCCGAGTGCCCTTTTCTCCTCCCTGTAGGCTGTCTCGTTGTTGTTGGTTATCAAGCCCACTGTTGTGTTGTCTGCAAACTTGTTGATTGAGTTGGAGGCGTGCGTAGTCGTGGGTGAACAGGGAGTACAGGACGGGGCTGAGCACGCACCCTTATGGAGCCCCAGTGTTGAGGGTCAGCGAAGTGGAGATGTTGTTTCCTACCTTCATCACCTGGGGGCGGCCCGTCAAAGTCCAGGAGCCAATTGCACAGGGCGAGGTTGAGACCCAGAGCCTCCAGCTTGATGATGAGCTTAGAGGGTACAATGGTGTTGAATGCTGAGCTGTAGTCAATGAACAGCATTCTTACATAGTTGTTCCTTTTGTCCAGATGGGATAGGGCAGTGTGATGGTGATTGCATCGTCTGTGGACCTGTTGGGGCGGTATGCAAACTGAAGTGGGTCTAGGGTGAGGTGGAGGTGATATGATCCTTGACTAGTCTCTCAAAGCACTTCATGATGACAGAAGTGAGTGCTATGGGGCAGTAGTCATTTAGTTCAGTTATCTTTATCTTCTTGGGTACAGGAACAATGGTGGCCATTGTGATGCATGTGGGGACAGCAGACTGGGATAGAGAGCGATTGAATATGTCTATAAACACACCAGCCAGCTGTCTGGTTTTTGTTTTTGTAGTCCATGATTTCCTGTAGACCCTGCCACATACGTCTCGTATCTGAGCCGTTGAATTGCATTTCCACTTTGTCCCTGTACCGGTATTTTGCTTGTTTGATTGCCTTGTGGAGGGAATAACTACACTGCTTATATTCAGCCTATTCCCAGACCTCTTTTCATGGTTAAATGCGGTGGTTCACGGTTTCAGTTTTGCACAAATACCGCCATCCATCCACGGTTTTTGGTTAGGGTAGGTCTTATTAGTCGCAGTGGGTACAACATCTCCAATGCACATGTTGTTCTCTGAGGCTGACCGGAACATATCCCAGTCCGTGTGATCAAAGCAATCTTGAAGCGTGGATTCCGATTGGTCATACCAGCGTCGAATGGTTCTAGTCACTGGTACATCCTGTTTGAGTTTCTGCCTATAAGACTGTAGGAGCAAGATGGCGTCGTGGTCGGAATTGCCGAAGGGAGGGCGGGGGAGGGCTTTGTATGCATCGCGGATGTTAGAGTAGCAGTGAACGAGTGTATTACCCCCGCAAGTACTGCAATCAATATGCTGATAGAGTTTAGGTAGCCTTGTTTTCAAATTTACTTTGTTAAAATCCCTAGCTACAATAAATGCAGCCTCCGGATATATGGTTTCCAGTTTACATAGTCCAGTGAAGTTCTTTGAGGGTCGTCGTGGTGTCTGCTTGAGGGGGAATGTACACAGCTGTGACGATAACTGACGAGAATTATTTTGGGAGGTAATATGGCCGGCATTTGATTGTAAGGAATTCTTGGTCGGGTGAGCAGAAGGACTTGAGTTCCTGTATGTTGTTATGATAACACTATGAGTCGTTATTCATGAAGCATACACCCCCGCCTTTCCTCATCCCAGGGAGGTGTTTATCTCTGTCGGTGCGATGCATGGAGAAGACCTGTGGCTGAACCGATATCCTGAGAGAGCCATGTTTCCGTGAAACAGAGAATGTTACAATCTCTGATGTCTCTCTGGAAGGCAACCCTTGCTCGAATTTCGTCTACCTTGTTGTCAAGAGACGTTGGACATTGGCGAGTAGTATACTCGGGAGCGGTGGGCGACGTGCACGTCTACGGAGGCGCCGTTGTTTTGGGTTGGCTTCTGGGATTCGGTCCATTGTCCTGGGTGGTGGTCCAAACAGAGGATCCGCTTCGGGAAAGTCGTCTTCCATAATGTTGGTAAGTTGACGTCGCTCTTATATCCAGTAGTTCTTCCTGGCTGTATGACGTAAGATTTTCTGGGGTAACAATGTAAAAAATAATACATAAACTAAATACTGCATAGTTTCCTAAGGACTCAAAGCGAGGCAACCATCTCTGTCGGCGCCATTTTGTCACAGGCATAGTAAGTACACTTTTCCTCAAAGTAGTTATCAGCAAATTACCACTCTCCATATTTTCATGCATAGTGGGGGCTGCATCATGTTATGGGTATGCTTGTAATAGTTAAGGACTGGGGAGTTTTTCAGGATAAAATATAAACGGAATGGCGCTAAGCACAGGCAGAATCCTAGAGGAAAACTTTGTTCAGTCTGCTTTCCACCAGACACTGGGAGATTAATTCACCTTTCAGCAGGACAATATCCTTAAACACAAGGCCAAACCGAGTCGCGCAGCTGTCTAAGGCAATGCATCTCAGTGCTAGAAGAGTCACTACAGACCCGGGTTCGATTCCAGGCTTTATCACAACCAACCGTGATTTGGAGTCCCATAGGGCGGCAAACAATTGGACCAGCGTCATCCGGGTGTGGCTGGGGTAGGCCGTCATTGAAAATAAGAATTTGTTCTTAACTGATTTGCCTGGTTAAATAAATAGAATAAAATACACTGGAGTTGCTTACCAAGAAGACAGTGAATGTTCCTTAGTGGCCGAGTTACAGTTTTGACTTAAATCTACTTGAACATCTATGACAAGACTTGAAAATGGTTGTTTAGCAATCAACAACCAATTTGACAGAGTTGAAGAATTTTGAAAAGAATAATGAACAAATATTGTACAATCCAGGTGTGCACAGCTCTTAGAGATTTACCTAGAAAGACGCCCAGCTGTAATCACTGCCAAAGGTGATTCTAACATGTATTAACTTGAGCGTGAATACTTATGTAAAGGAGATATTTCTGTATTTGATTTTCAATAAATTTGAAAACATTTGCTAAAAACATGTTCACTTTGTAATTAATTGATATTGTGTGTATATGGTTGAGAAAAATCAATGTAATCCATTTTGAATTCAGGTTATAACACAACAAAATGTGGAATAAGTCAAGGAGTATGAA
>NW_024058564.1:322313-330031 GCF_016432855.1 Salvelinus namaycush
ACCCTACCTCACACAGGAAGCGGCACAGGTCCAATCCAGCCACTTGTCATCTTACGTCTGGAGTGCTGCACCTCGCTGTTGGCTGGGCTCACTTGTGCCATCAAATCACTGCAACTTATCCAGAATTCTGCAGCCCACCTGGTTTTCAACCTTCCCAAGTTCTCCCATGTCACCCCGCTTCTCTGCACACTTCACTGGCTTCTAGTCGAAGCTCGCATCCACTGCAAGACCATGGTGCTTGCCTACAGAACAGAAAACGGACCTGCCCCTCCCTACCTTCAGGCTATGCTCAAACTCTTCACCCCAACCCCAGCACTCCGTGCTGGTCTCTTGGTCCTCCCACCCCTATGGGAGGGCAGCTCAGCCCAGTCCAAGCTGTTCTCTCCCCCTCCCTCCTTTCTATCTCTGACTTTGCTGACAGCTACTTTATTGAGGAAAGTGTACTTACTATGACTGAGATATGTGGTTGTCTCACTTAGCTACCTTAAGATAAATGCAAGTCGCTCTGGACAAGAGTGTCTACTAAATGACTAAAATGTAAATGTAAAAATGTGTGTGTGGCAGGCGGAGAGCCAGTTGTCTACAGGGTTGAGACAGTAATGGAAACACAGTGTTCGGTTTCAACCTGGACCAACAGGCCGAAGACTGGGCATCTCTAGGGGTGAGAGGTCAGAGGTCATACTGGGAAGGTATAGAGGTGGAGGCCACACACATACATATGCACACACACACAAAATATGTGTTTGCCTCATTTAGCATTATTCATAAATATAACCTTATTGATCCCTCACAATCTTGGCGTGGGTTTGTGTGGATGTGTGTGTGTGTAAGTCTCTCTAATAAACGAGTAGGCCAGTCATTAGCTGATCTAAGCATATTCCACAGCCCTGAAGACAGCAAACTGCAGAAACCAACTAAACATTTTCTATTCAGATTGCAACAATTATAATTACACACACATTGTGGATAGTGTGTGTGTTTATTTGTTCATCATGGTAATGAATGACACACAGACACCGCTCCTCCCATTCCGCTCAGCTCTGTGTTTATCGACCAAGCTCTGTAATGGAGAAACGCCCAGCAAACAAAATCAATGCTGGATTTTTCTCTTCCAACCTGTTCTCGTTATCTGCATTGAAACCAGAACACACAGAGCAGCAACTGACCTGAAACACACCTATCTCTTTTCTTCCCAATGTCGCTATTTGATATTTGTATTTGATTTATTTGACCATTTAAAAACCACATGTGGATATAATGCTGTCTCCCTCTATAGTACTCTGTCTTAGGGTTTCACCATCTCTGTAACATTCCCCAAATTCACACCGGGATTTTCAGGAAAACCTGGGAATTTAGCGAAAGTTACTGGAATTGTACAACCCTGACAGACCCATTAGGACACCCCTAAGAACCCTAACAGACACATTAGGACACCCCTAACACCCCTAACAGACACATTAGGACACCCCTAACAGACAAATTAGGACAACCCTAACAGACAAATTAGGACAACCCTAACAGACAAATTAGGACAAGCCTAACAGGCACATTAGGACAACCCTAACAGACACGTTAGGACACCCCTAACAGACATGTTAGGACATCCCTAACAGACACATTAGGACACCCCTAACAACCCTAACAGACACATGAGGACAACCCTAACAACCCTAACAGACACATTAGGACACCCCTAACAGACACATTAGGACACCCCTAACAGACACATTAGGACAACCCTAACAGACACATTAGGACACCCCTAACAGACACATTAGGACAGCCCTAACAACCCTAACAGACACATTAGGACACCCCTAACAACCCTAACAGAAACATTAGGACACCCCAAACAACCCTAAAAGACACATTAGGACACCCCTAACAGACATGTTAGGACATCCCTAACAGACACATTAGGACAACCCTAACAACCCTAACAGACACATGAGGACAACCCTAACAGACACATGAGGACACCCCTAACAACCCTAACAGACACATTAGGACAACCCTAACAGACACATTAGGACACCCCTAACAGACACATTAGGACAACCCTAACAGACACATTAGGACAACCCTAACAGACACATGAGGACAACCCTAACAGACACATGAGGACAACCCTAACAGACACATTAGGACACCCCTAACAGACACATTAGGACACCCCTAACAGACACATTAGGACACCCCTAACAGACACATTAGGACACCCCTAACAGACACATTAGGACACCCCTAACAGACACATTAGGACACCCCTAACAGACACATTAGGACACCCCTAACAACCCTAACGGACACATTAGGACACCCCTAACAACCCTAACGGACACATTAGGACACCCCTAACAGACACATTAGGACACCCCTAACAGACACATTAGGACACCCCTAACAGACACATTAGGACACCCCTAACAACCCTAACGGACACATTAGGACACCCCTAACAACCCTAACGGACACATTAGGACACCCCTAACAGACACATTAGGACACCCCTAACAGACACATTAGGACACCCCTAACAGACACATTAGGACACCCCTAACAGACACATTAGGACAGCCCTAACAACCCTAACAGACACATTAGGACACCCCTAACAACCCTAACAGAAACATTAGGACACCCCAAACAACCCTAAAAGACACATTAGGACACCCCTAACAGACATGTTAGGACATCCCTAACAGACACATTAGGACAACCCTAACAACCCTAACAGACACATGAGGACAACCCTAACAGACACATGAGGACAACCCTAACAGACACATGAGGACACCCCTAACAACCCTAACAGACACATTAGGACAACCCTAACAGACACATTAGGACACCCCTAACAGACACATTAGGACAACCCTAACAGACACATTAGGACAACCCTAACAGACACATGAGGACAACCCTAACAGACACATGAGGACAACCCTAACAGACACATTAGGACACCCCTAACAGACACATTAGGACACCCCTAACAGACACATTAGGACACCCCTAACAGACACATTAGGACACCCCTAACAGACACATTAGGACACCCCTAACAGACACATTAGGACACCCCTAACAACCCTAACGGACACATTAGGACACCCCTAACAACCCTAACGGACACATTAGGACACCCCTAACAGACACATTAGGACACCCCTAACAGACACATTAGGACACCCCTAACAGACACATTAGGACACCCCTAACAGACACATTAGGACACCCCTAACAGACACATTAGGACACCCCTAACAGACACATTAGGACACCCCTAACAGACACATTAGGACACCCCTAACAGACACATTAGGACACCCCTAACAGACACATTAGGACACCCCTTACAACCCTAACAGACACATTAGGACACCCCTTACAACCCTAACAGACACATTAGGACACCCCTTACAACCCTAACAGACACATTACGACAACCCTAACAGACACATTAGGACACCCCTAACAACCCTAACAGACACATTAGGACACCCCTAACAACCCTAACAGACACATGAGGACACCCCTAAGAACCCTAACAGACACATTAGGACACCCCTGACAGACGCATTAGGACAACCCTAACAGACACATTAGGACTCCCCTAACAGACACATTAGGACACCCCTAACAGACACATTAGGACACCCCTAACAGACACATTAGGACACCCCTAACAGACACATTAGGACACCCCTAACAGAAACATTAGGACACCCCTAACAGAAACATTAGGACACCCCTAACAGAAACATTAGGACACCCCTAACAGAAACATTAGGACACCCCTAACAGAAACAGTAGGACACCCCTAACAGACACAGTAGGACACCCCTAACAACCCTAACAGACACAGTAGGACACCCCTGACAACCCTAACAGACACATTAGGACAACCCTAACAGACACATTAGGACAACCCTAACAGACACATTAGGACACCCCTAACAGACACATTAGGACAACCCTAACAGACACATTAGGACAACCCTAACAGACACATTAGGACAACCCTAACAGACACATTAGGACAACCCTAACAGACACATTAGGACAACCCTAACAGACACATTAGGACACCCCTAACAGACACATTAGGACACCCCTAACAGACACATTAGGACACCCCTAACAGACACATTAGGACACCCCTAACAGACACATTAGGACACCCCTAACAGACACATTAGGACACCCCTAACAGACACATTAGGACACCCCTAACAGACACATTAGGACACCCCTAACAGACACATTAGGACACCCCTAACAGACACATTAGGACACCCCTAACAGACACTTTAGGACACCTCTAACAGACACTTTAGGACACCTCTAACAGACACATTAGGACACCCCTTACAACCCTAACAGACACATTAGGACAACCCTAACAGACACATTAGGACAACCCTAACAGACACATTAGGACACCCCTAACAGACACATTAGGACACCCATAACAGACACATTAGGACACCCCAACAGACACTTTAGGACAACCCTAACAGACACATTAGGACAACCCTAACAGACACATTAGGACAACCCTAACAGACACATTAGGACAGCCCTAACAGACACATTAGGACAGCCCTAACAGACACATTAGGACTCCCCTAACAGACACATTAGGACTCCCCTAACAGAGACATTAGGACTCCCCTAACAGACACATTAGGACTCCCCTAACAGACACATTAGGACTCCCCTAACAGACACATTAGGACAACCCTAACAGACACATTAGGACAACCCTAACAGACACATTAGGACAACCCTAACAGACACATTAGGACACCCCTAACAGACACATTAGGACACCCCTAACAGACACATTAGGACAACCCTAACAGACACATTAGGACAACCCTAACAGACACATTAGGACAACCCTAACAGACACATTAGGACAACCCTAACAGACACATTAGGACAACCCTAACAGACACATTAGGACAACCCTAACAATCCAAACAGACACATTAGGACACCCCTAACAGACACATTAGGACAACCCTAACAGACACATTAGGACAACCCTAACAGACACATTAGGACAACCCTAACAGACACATTAGGACAACCCTAACAGACACATTAGGACAACCCTAACAGACACATTAGGACAACCCTAACAGACACATTAGGACAACCCTAACAGACACATCAGGACAACCCTAACAGACACATAAGGACAACCCTAACAGACACATAAGGACAACCCTAACAGACACATTAGGACAACCCTAACAGACACATTAGGACAACCCTAACAGACACATTAGGACACCCCTAACAACCCTAACAGACACATTAGGACACCCCTAACAGACACATTAGGACAACCCTAACAGACACATTAGGACACCCCTAACAGACACATTAGGACAACCCTAACAGACACATTAGGACAGCCCTAACAACCCTAACAGACACATTAGGACACCCCTAACAACCCTAACAGACACATTAGGACACCCCTTACAACCCTAACAGACACATTAGGACACCCCTAACAGACACATTAGGACACCCCTAACAACCCTAACAGACACATTAGGACACCCCTAACAACCCTAACAGACACATTAGGACACCCCTAACAACCCTAACAGACACATTAGGACAACCCTAACAGACACATGAGGACACCCCTAACAGACACATTAGGACACCCCTAACAACCCTAACAGACACATTAGGACACCCCTAACAGACACGTTAGGACACCCCTAACAACCCTAACAGACACATTAGGACACCCCTAACAACCCTAACAGACACATTAGGACACCCCTTACAACCCTAACAGACACATGAGGACACCCCTTACAACCCTAACAGACACATGAGGACACCCCTAACAATCCTAACAGACACATTAGGACACCCCTAACAGACACATTAGGACAACCCTAACAGACACATTAGGACACCCCTAACAGACACATTAGGACACCCCTAACAACCCTAACAGACACATTAGGACAACCCTAACAGACACATTAGGACAACCCTAACAGACACATTAGGACAACCCTAACAGACACATTAGGACAACCCTAACAGACACATTAGGACAACCCTAACAGACACATTAGGACAACCCTAACAGACACATTAGGACAACCCTAACAGACACATTAGGACAACCCTAACAATCCTAACAGACACATGAGGACACCCCTAACAATCCTAACAGACACATGAGGACACCCCTAACAGACACATGAGGACACCCCTAACAGACACATGAGGACACCCCTAACAGACACATGAGGACACCCCTAACAGACACATGAGGACACCCCTAACAGACACATGAGGACACCCCTAACAGACACATGAAAACACCCCTAACAGACACATTAGGACACCCCTAACAGACACATTAGGACACCCCTAACAGACACATTAGGACAGCCCTAACAGACACATTAGGACAGCCCTAACAGACACATTAGGACAGCCCTAACAGACACATTAGGACAGCCCTAACAGACACATTAGGACAGCCCTAACAGACACATTAGGACACCCCTAACAGACACATTAGGACACCCCTAACAGACACATTAGGACTCCCCTAACAGACACATTAGGACTCTCCTAACAGACACATTAGGACTCTCCTAACAGACACATTAGGACACCCCTAACAGACACATTAGGACACCCCTAACAGACACATTAGGACACCCCTAACAGACACATTAGGACACCCTAACAGACACATTAGGACACCCCTAACAGACACATTAGGACACCCCTAACAGACACATTAGGACACCCCTAACAGACACATTAGGACACCCCTAACAGACACATTAGGACACCCCTAACAGACACATTAGGACACCCCTAACAGACACATTAGGACACCCCTAACAGACACATTAGGACACCCCTAACAGACACATTAGGACACCCCTAACAGACACATTAGGACAACCCTAACAGACACATTAGGACACCCCTAACAACCCTAACAGACACATGAGGACACCCCTAACAGACACATGAGGACACCCCTAACAGACACATGAGGACACCCCTAGCAGACACATTAGGACAGCCCTAACAGACACAGTAGGACACCCCTAACAGACACATTAGGACACCCCTAACAGACACATTAGGACACCCCTAACAGACACATTAGGACACCCCTACCAGACACATTAGGACACCCCTAACAGACACATTAGGACACCCCTAACAGACACATTAGGACACCCCTAACAGACACATTAGAACAACCCTAACAGACACATTAGGACAACCCTAACAGACACTTTAGGACACCTCTAACAACCCTAACAGACACATTAGAACAACCCTAACAGACACATTAGGACACCCCTAACAGACACATTAGGACACCCATAACAGACACATTAGGACACCCCAACAGACACATTAGGACACCCTAACAACCCTAACAGACACATGAGGACACCCCTAACAACCCTAACATACACAGTAGGACACCTCTAACAACCCTAACAGACACATTAGGACATCCCTAACAGACACATTAGGACACCCCTAACAGACACATTAGGACACCCCTAACAGACACATTAGGACACCCCTAACAGACACATTATGACACCCCTAACAGACACATTAGGACACCCCTAACAACCCTAACAGACACATTAGGACAGCCCTAACAGACACATTAGGACAACCCTAACAGA
>NW_024058565.1:0-45000 GCF_016432855.1 Salvelinus namaycush
AGATTCTGTTACTATATAATAGATGTCTGTCATGGAGGGCAGATTCTGTTACTATATAATAGATGTCTGTCAGTGGGAGGGACAGATTCTGTTACTATAAATAGATGTCTCAGTGGGAGGGACAGATTCTGTACTATATATAGATGTCTCAGTGGGAGGGACAGATTCTGTTTACTAATAATAGATGTCTGTCAGGGGAGGGACAGATTCTGTTACTATATAATAGATGTCTGTCAGTGGGAGGGACAGATTCTGTTACTATATAATAGATGTCTCAGTGGGAGGGACAGATTCTGTTACTATATAATAGATGTCTCAGTGGGAGGGACAGATTCTGTTACTATATATAGATGTCTGTCAGTGGAGGGACAGATTCTGTTACTATATATAGATGTCTCAGGGGAGGGACAGATTGTTACTAATATAATAGATGTCCAGTGGGACAGATTCTGTTACTATATAATAGATGTCTGTCAGTGGGAGGGACAGATTCTGTTACTATATAATAGATGTCTGTCAGTGGGAGGGACAGATTCTGTTACTATATAATAGATGTCTCAGTGGGAGGGACAGATTCTGTTACTATATAATAGATGTCTGTCAGTGGGAGGGGCAGATTCTGTTACTATATAATAGATGTCTGTCAGTGGGAGGGACAGATTCTGTTACTATATAATAGATGTCTCAGTGGGAGGGACAGATTCTGTTACTATAGAATAGATGTCTCAGTGGGAGGGACAGATTCTGTTACTATATAATAGATGTCTGCCAGTGGGAGGGACAGATTCTGTTACTATATAATAGATGTCTGTCAGTGGGAGGGACAGATTCTGTTACTATATAATAGATGTGTCAGTGGGAGGGACAGATTCTGTTACTATAGAATAGTTGTCTCAGTGGGAGGGACAGATTCTGTTACTATATAATAGATGTCTCAGTGGGAGGGACAGATTATGTTACTATATAATAGATGTCTCAGTGGGAGGGACAGATTCTGTTACTATATAATAGATGTCTGTCAGTGGGAAGGACAGATTCTGTTACTATAGAATAGTTGTCTCAGTGGGAGGGACAGATTCTGTTACTATATAATAGATGTCCCAGTGGGAGGGACAGATTCTGTTACTATATAATAGATGTCTGTCAGTGGGAGGGACAGATTCTGTTACTATAGAATAGTTGTCTCAGTGTGAGGGACAGATTCTGTTACTATATAATAGATGTCTGTCAGTGCGAGGGACAGATTATGTTACTATATAATAGATGTCTCAGTGGGAGGGACAGATTCTGTTACTATATAATAGATGTGTCAGTGGGAGGGACAGATTCTGTTACTATATAATAGATGTCTGTCAGTGGGAGGGACAGATTCTGTTACTATATAATAGATGTCTCAGTGGGAGGGACAGATTCTGTTACTATATAATAGATGTCTCAGTGGGAGGGACAGATTCTGTTACTATATAATAGATGTCTCAGTGGGAGGGACAGATTCTGTTACTATATAATAGATGTCTGTCAGTGTGAGGGACAGATTCTGTTACTATATAATAGATGTCTCAGTGGGAGAGACAGATTCTGTTACTATATAATAGATGTCTCAGTGGGAGAGACAGATTCTGTTACTATATAATAGATGTCTGTCAGTGGGAGGGACAGATTCTGTTACTATATAATAGATGTCTGTCAGTGGGAGGGACAGATTCTGTTACTATATAATAGATGTCTGTCAGTGGGAGGGACAGATTCTGTTACTATATAATAGATATCTGTCAGTGGGAGGGACAGATTCTGTTACTATATAATAGATGTCTCAGTGGGAGGGACAGATTCTGTTACTATATAATAGATGTCTGTCAGTGGGAGGGACAGATTCTGTTACTATATAATAGATATCTGTCAGTGGGAGGGACAGATTCTGTTACTATATAATAGATGTCTCAGTGGGAGGGACAGATTCTGTTACTATATAATAGATGTCTGTCAGTGGGAGGGACAGATTCTGTTACTATATAATAGATGTCTCAGTGGGAGGGACAGATTCTGTTAATATATAATAGATGTCTGTCAGTGGGAGGGACAGATTCTGTTACTATATAATAGATGTCTCAGTGGGAGGGACAGATTCTGTTACTATATAATAGATGTCTCAGTGGGAGGGACAGATTCTGTTACTATATAATAGATGTCTGTCAGTGGGAGGGACAGATTCTGTTACTATATAATAGATGTCTGTCAGTGGGAGGGACAGATTCTGTTACTATATAATAGATGTCTCAGTGGGAGGGACAGATTCTGTTACTATATAATAGATGTCTCAGTGGGAGGGACAGATTCTGTTACTATATAATAGATGTCTCAGTGGGAGGGACAGATTCTGTTACTATATAATAGATGTCTCAGTGGGAGGGACAGATTCTGTTACTATATAATAGATGTCTCAGTGGGAGGGACAGATTCTGTTACTATATAATAGATGTCTGTCAGTGGGAGGGACAGATTCTGTTACTATATAATAGATGTCTCAGTGGGAGGGACAGATTCTGTTACTATATAATAGATGTCTCAGTGGGAGGGACAGATTCTGTTACTATATAATAGATGTCTCAGTGGGAGGGACAGATTCTGTTACTATATAATAGATGTCTGTCAGTGGGAGGGACAGATTCTGTTACTATATAATAGATGTCTGTCAGTGGGAGGGACAGATTCTGTTACTATATAATAGATGTCTCAGTGGGAGGGACAGATTCTGTTACTATATAATAGATGTCTGTCAGTGGGAGGGACAGATTCTGTTACTATATAATAGATGTCTGTCAGTGGGAGGGACAGATTCTGTTACTATATAATAGATGTCTCAGTGGGAGGGACAGATTCTGTTACTATATAATAGATGTCTGTCAGTGGGAGGGGCAGATTCTGTTACTATATAATAGATGTCTGTCAGTGGGAGGGACAGATTCTGTTAATATATAATAGATGTCTCAGTGGGAGGGACAGATTCTGTTACTATATAATAGATGTCTCAGTGGGAGGGACAGATTCTGTTACTATATAATAGATGTCTCAGTGGGAGGGACAGATTCTGTTACTATATAATAGATGTCTGCCAGTGGGAGGGACAGATTCTGTTACTATATAATAGATGTCTCAGTGGGAGGGACAGATTCTGTTACTATATAATAGATGTCTGTCAGTGGGAGGGACAGATTCTGTTACTATATAATAGATGTCTCAGTGGGAGGGACAGATTCTGTTACTATATAATAGATGTCTGTCAGTGGGAGGGACAGATTCTGTTACTATATAATAGTTGTCTCAGTGGGAGGGACAGATTCTGTTACTATATAATAGATGTCTGTCAGTGGGAGGGACAGATTCTGTTACTATATAATAGATGTCTGTCAGTGGGAGGGACAGATTCTGTTACTATAGAATAGTTGTCTCAGTGGGAGGGACAGATTCTGTTACTATATAATAGATGTCTCAGTGGGAGGGACAGATTCTGTTACTATATAATAGATGTCTCAGTGGGAGGGACAGATTCTGTTACTATATAATAGATGTCTCAGTGGGAGGGACAGATTCTGTTACTATATAATAGATGTCTCAGTGGGAGGGACAGATTCTGTTACTATATAATAGATGTCTGTCAGTGGGAGGGACAGATTCTGTTACTATATAATAGATGTCTCAGTGGGAGGGACAGATTCTGTTACTATATAATAGATGTCTCAGTGGGAGGGACAGATTCTTTTACTATATAATAGATGTCTCAGTGGGAGGGACAGATTCTGTTACTATATAATAGATGTCTCAGTGGGAGGGACAGATTCTGTTAATATATAATAGATGTCTCAGTGGGAGGGACAGATTCTGTTAATATATAATAGATGTCTGTCAGTGGGAGGGACAGATTCTGTTACTATATAATAGATGTCTGTCAGTGGGAGGGACAGATTCTGTTACTATATAATAGATGTCTCAGTGGGAGGGACATATTCTGTTACTATATAATAGATGTCTCAGTGGGAGGGACAGATTCTGTTACTATATAATAGATGTCTCAGTGGGAGGGACAGATTCTGTTACTATATAAGAGATGTCTCAGTGGGAGGGACAGATTCTGTTACTATATAATAGATGTCTCAGTGGGAGGGACATATTCTGTTACTATATAATAGATGTCTCAGTGGGAGGGACAGATTCTGTTACTATATAATAGATGTCTGTCAGTGGGAGGGACAGATTCTGTTACTATATAATAGATGTCTCAGTGGGAGGGACAGATTCTGTTACTATATAATAGATGTCTGCCAGTGGGAGGGACAGATTCTGTTACTATATAATACATGTCTCAGTAGGAGGGACAGATTCTGTTACTATATAATAGATGTCTGTCAGTGGGAGGGACAGATTCTGTTACTATATAATAGATGTCTGTCAGTGGGAGGGACAGATTCTGTTACTATATAATAGATGTCTCAGTGGGAGGGACAGATTCTGTTACTATATAATAGATGTCTGTCAGTGGGAGGGACAGATTCTGTTACTATATAATAGATGTCTCAGTGGGAGGGACAGATTCTGTTACTATATAATAGATGTCTGCCAGTGGGAGGGACAGATTCTGTTACTATATAATACATGTCTCAGTAGGAGGGACAGATTCTGTTACTATATAATAGATGTCTCAGTGGGAGGGACAGATTCTGTTACTATATAATAGATGTCTGTCAGTGGGAGGGACAGATTCTGTTACTATATAATAGATGTCTCAGTGGGAGGGACAGATTCTGTTACTATATAATAGATGTCTGTCAGTGGGAGGGACAGATTCTGTTACTATAGAATAGTTGTCTCAGTGGGAGGGACAGATTCTGTTACTATATAATAGATGTCTCAGTGGGAGGGACAGATTCTGTTACTATATAATAGATGTCTGTCAGTGGGAGGGACAGATTATGTTACTATATAATAGATGTCTCAGTGGGAGGGACAGATTCTGTTACTATATAATAGATGTCTGTCAGTGGGAGGGACAGATTCTGTTACTATAGAATAGATGTCTGTCAGTGGGAGGGACAGATTCTGTTACTATATAATAGATGTCTCAGTGGGAGGGACAGATTCTGTTACTATATAATAGATGTCTGTCAGTGGGAGGGACAGATTCTGTTACTATATAATAGATGTCTCAGTGGGAGGGACAGATTCTGTTACTATATAATAGATGTCTCAGTGGGAGGGACAGATTCTGTTACTATATAATAGATGTCTGTCAGTGGGAGGGACAGATTCTGTTACTATATAATAGATGTCTGTCAGTGGGAGGGACAGATTCTGTTACTATATAATAGATGTCTGTCAGTGGGAGGGACAGATTCTGTTACTATATAATAGATGTCTGTCAGTGGGAGGGACAGATTCTGTTACTATATAATAGATGTCTGTCAGTGGGAGGGACAGATTCTGTTACTATATAATAGATGTCTGTCAGTGGGAGGGAACACTTAGGGAACACTTACAAAACACAATGTATCTCCAAGTCAATCACACTTCTGTGAAATCAAACTGTCCACTTAGGAAGCAACACTGATTGACAATAAATTGCTGCTGTTGTGCAAATGGAATAGACAACAGGTGGAAATTATAGGCAATTAGCAAGACCCCCCCAATAAAGGAGTGGTTCTGCAGGTGGTGACCACAGACCACTTCTCAGTTCCTATGCTTCCTGGCTGGTGTTTTGGTCAGTTTTGAATGCTGGCGGTGCTTTCACTCTAGTGGTAGCATGAGACGGAGTCTACAACCCACACAAGTGGCTCAGGTAGTGTAGCTCATCCAGGATGGCACATCAATGCGAGCTGTGGCAAGAAGGTTTGCTGTGTCTGTCAGCGTAGTGTCCAGAGCATGGAGGCGCTACCAGGAGACAGGCCAGTACATCAGGAGACGTGGAGGAGGCCGTAGGAGGGCAACAACCCAGCAGCAGGACCGCTACCTCCGCCTTTGTGCAAGGAGGAGCACTGCCAGAGCCCTGCAAAATGACCTCCAGCAGGCCACAAATGTGCATGTGTCTGCTCAAACGGTCAGAAACAGACTCCATGAGGGTGGTATGAGGGCCCGACGTCCACAGGTGGGGGTTGTGCTTACAGCCCAACACCGTGCAGGACGTTTGGCATTTGCCAGAGAACACCAAGATTGGCAAATTCGCCACTGGCGCCCTGTGCTCTTCACAGATGAAAGCAGGTTCACACTGAGCACATGTGACAGATGTGACAGAGTCTGGAGACGCCGTGGAGAACGTTCTGCTGCCTGCAACATCCTCCAGCATGACCGGTTTGGCGGTGGGTCAGTCATGGTGTGGGGTGGCATTTCTTTGGGGGGCCGCACAGCCCTCCATGTGCTCGCCAGAGGTAGCCTGACTGCCATTAGGTACCGAGATGAGATCCTCACACCCCTTGTGAGACCATATGCTGGTGCGGTTGGCCCTGGGTTCCTCCTAATGCAAGACAACGCTAGACCTCATGTGGCTGGAGTGTGTCAGCAGTTCCTGCAAGAGGAAGGCATTGATGCTATGGACTGGCCCGCCCGTTCCCCAGACCTGAATCCAATTGAGCACATCTGGGACATCATGTCTCGCTCCATCCACCAATGCCACGTTGCACCACAGACTTACCAGGAGTTGGCGGATGCTTTAGTCCAGGTCTGGGAGGAGATCCCTCAGGAGACCATCCGCCACCTCATCAGGAGGCATGCCCAGGCGTTGTAGGGAGGTCATACAGGCACGTGGAGGCCACACACACTACTGAGCCTCATTTTGACTTGTTTTAAGGACATTACATCAAAGTTGGATCAGCCTGTAGTGTGGTTTTCCACTTTAATTTTGAATGTGACTCCAGATCCAGACCTCCATGGGTTGATAAATTTGATTTCCATTGATAATTTTTGTGTGATTTTGTCAGCACATTCAACTATGTAAAGAAAAAAGTATTTAATAAGAATATTTCATTCATTCAGATCTAGGATGTGTTATTTTAGTGTTCCCTTTATTTTTTTGAGCAGTGTATTTTCTGAACGGGGCATGAATATAAATGCTGAAACTTAACAGACTTATTCAGTAGGTTTTCAGCGTTCGTTTCCTCCAGGTCATTCTAGAATCTTGTCCTCGTGTCCTGTGGTTCCTGAGCCCCAGTGACAAGAGTTCTGAAGCCTGTTGATGCTGAGAGAACGGCAGGGGGGGTTGGATAAACGACATCACTCCCTCTTTCACATCCCTCCCTCCCTCCGTCCCACGTTACTACCACCAGCCAGGAGAGCAGAGACAACAAACAAACAGGGAAGATGTCGGAGAGGGACTGCCTGTGATATCAACACCCTGCTACAACGTCTCCTAAGGACCGCATCTACAGTTCTGCTGGTCCATTTCTCAAACTGGGTTTTCTCACTTAATGGTAATCCTCTCTTCACACAATATCATAGGTATTTATTAAATAAATCCCCCCGTGATAAAACTTTGACTACATAACAGATTTAAAATAGTAATAATGAAGGTGTTGATGGTTTACCATACAATCCTACATATCATCTCTGTTGTAGTTTGAGATGTTCTCAAATGCGTTTTTTGGGGGTCTCAGGTTTAGGTAACTTTGCTGGATTACAACCCTCTCTGTCTGTCCTCTCTTCTGTCTTCCTGTTGGTCTCTTTCTGTCCTCTCTTCTGTCTACATGTTGGTCTCTGTCTGTCCTCTCCTCTGTCTACCTGTTGGTCTCTGTCTGTCCTCTCCTCTGTCTACATGTTGGTCTCTGTCTGTCCTCTCCTCTGTCTACCTGTTGGTCTCTGTCTGTCCTCTCCTCTGTCTACATGTTGGTCTCTGTCTGTCCTCTCTTCTGTCTACCTGTTGGTCTCTGTCTGTCCTCTCCTCTGTCTACATGTTGGTCTCTGTCTGTCCTCTCTTCTGTCTACATGTTGGTCTCTGTCTGTCCTCTCCTCTGTCTACATGTTGGTCTCTGTCTGTCCACTCTTCTGTCTACCTGTTGGTCTCTGTCTGTCCTCTCCTCTGTCTACCTGTTGGTCTCTGTCTGTCCTCTCTTCTGTCTACATGTTGGTCTCTGTCTGTCCTCTCTTCTGTCTACCTGTTGGTCTCTGTCTGTCCTCTCCTCTGTCTACCTGTTGGTCTCTGTCTGTCCTCTCTTCTGTCTACCTGTTGGTCTCTGTCTGTCCTCTCCTCTGTCTACATGTTGGTCTCTGTCTGTCCTCTCCTCTGTCTACCTGTTGGTCTCTGTCTGTCCTCTCCTCTGTCTACATGTTGGTCTCTGTCTGTCCTCTCTTCTGTCTACCTGTTGGTCTCTGTCTGTCCTCTCCTCTGTCTACCTGTTGGTCTCTGTCTGTCCTCTCTTCTGTCTACCTGTTGGTCTCTGTCTGTCCTCTCCTCTGTCTACATGTTGGTCTCTGTCTGTCCTCTCCTCTGTCTACCTGTTGGTCTCTGTCTGTCCTCTCCTCTGTCTACATGTTGGTCTCTGTCTGTCCTCTCCTCTGTCTACATGTTGGTCTCTGTCTGTCCTCTCCTCTGTCTACATGTTGGTCTCTGTCTGTCCTCTCCTCTGTCTACATGTTGGTCTCTGTCTGTCCACTCTTCTGTCTACCTGTTGGTCTCTGTCTGTCCTCTCCTCTGTCTACCTGTTGGTCTCTGTCTGTCCTCTCTTCTGTCTACATGTTGGTCTCTGTCTGTCCTCTCTTCTGTCTACCTGTTGGTCTCTGTCTGTCCTCTCCTCTGTCTACATGTTGGTCTCTGTCTGTCCTCTCTTCTGTCTACATGTTGGTCTCTGTCTGTCCACTCTTCTGTCTACCTGTTGGTCTCTGTCTGTCCTCTCCTCTGTCTACCTGTTGGTCTCTGTCTGTCCTCTCTTCTGTCTACATGTTGGTCTCTGTCTGTCCTCTCCTCTGTCTACCTGTTGGTCTCTGTCTGTCCTCTCCTCTGTCTACATGTTGGTCTCTGTCTGTCCTCTCCTCTGTCTACCTGTTGGTCTCTGTCTGTCCTCTCTTCTGTCTACCTATTGGTCTCTGTCTGTCCTCTCTTCTGTCTACCTGTTGGTCTCTGTCTGTCCTCTCCTCTGTCTACCTGTTGGTCTCTGTCTGTCCTCTCTTCTGTCTACATGTTGGTCTCTGTCTGTCCTCTCTTCTGTCTACCTGTTGGTCTCTGTCTGTCCTCTCCTCTGTCTACATGTTGGTCTCTGTCTATCCTCTCCTCTGTCTACCTGTTGGTCTCTGTCTGTCCTCTCTTCTGTCTACCTGTTGGTCTCTGTCTGTCCTCTCCTCTGTCTACATGTTGGTCTCTGTCTGTCCTCTCCTCTGTCTACCTGTTGGTCTCTGTCTGTCCTCTCTTCTGTCTACATGTTGGTCTCTGTCTGTCCTCTCTTCTGTCTACCTGTTGGTCTCTGTCTGTCCTCTCTTCTGTCTACCTGTTGGTCTCTGTCTGTCCTCTCCTCTGTCTACATGTTGGTCTCTGTCTGTCCTCTCTTCTGTCTACCTGTTGGTCTCTGTCTGTCCTCTCCTCTGTCTACCTGTTGGTCTCTGTCTGTCCTCTCCTCTGTCTACCTGTTGGTCTCTGTCTGTCCTCTCCTCTGTCTACATGTTGGTCTCTGTCTGTCCTCTCCTCTGTCTACCTGTTGGTCTCTGTCTGTCCTCTCCTCTGTCTTCCTGTTGGTCTCTGTCTGTCCTCTCCTCTGTCTACCTGTTGGTCTCTGTCTGTCCTCTCTTCTGTCTACCTGTTGGTCTCTGTCTGTCCTCTCCTCTGTCTACCTGTTGGTCTCTGTCTGTCCTCTCTTCTGTCTACCTGTTGGTCTCTGTCTGTCCTCTCTTCTGTCTACCTGTTGGTCTCTGTCTGTCCTCTCCTCTGTCTACATGTTGGTCTCTGTCTGTCCTCTCTTCTGTCTACCTGTTGGTCTCTGTCTGTCCTCTCTTCTGTCTACCTGTTGGTCTCTGTCTGTCCTCTCCTCTGTCTACATGTTGGTCTCTGTCTGTCCTCTCTTCTGTCTACCTGTTGGTCTCTGTCTGTCCTCTCCTCTGTCTACCTGTTGGTCTCTGTCTGTCCTCTCTTCTGTCTACCTGTTGGTCTCTGTCTGTCCTCTCCTCTGTCTACCTGTTGGTCTCTGTCTGTCCTCTCCTCTGTCTACCTGTTGGTCTCTGTCTGTCCTCTCTTCTGTCTACCTGTTGGTCTCTGTCTGTCCTCTCTTCTGTCTACCTGTTGGTCTCTGTCTGTCCTCTCTTCTGTCTACATGTTGGTCTCTGTCTGTCCTCTCCTCTGTCTACATGTTGGTCTCTGTCTGTCCTCTCTTCTGTCTACATGTTGGTCTCTGTCTGTCCTCTCTTCTGTCTACCTGTTGGTCTCTGTCTGTCCTCTCTTCTGTCTACCTGTTGGGTCTCTGTCTGTCCACTCTTCTGTCTACCTGTTGGGTCTCTGTCTGTCCTCTCTTCTGTCTACCTATTGGTCTCTGTCTGTCCTCTCTTCTGTCTACCTGTTGGTCTCTGTCTGTCCTCTCTTCTGTCTACTTGTTGGTCTCTGTCTGTCCTCTCTTCTGTCTGTTGGTCTCTGTCTGTCCTCTCTCCTGTCTACATGTTGGTCTCCGTCTCTTCTGTCTCCGTGTTAATCAACACTACCATCCTCATAGCCATGATTCATTCCATAATGGCCACTAGGCCATCTCTGTTTCCAGTCTAAATCACTAGACCCTCTCTGTTTCCAGTCTAAATCACTAGACCCTCTCTGTTTCCAGTCTAAATACAGTGCTTGTTAATCAACACTACCATCTCTGTTTCCAGTCTAAATCACTAGGCCATCTCTGTTTCCAGTCTAAATCACTAGGCCATCTCTGTTTCCAGTCTAAATCACTAGGCCATCTCTGTTTCCAGTGTAAATCACTAGGCCCTCTCTGTTTCCAGTCTAAATCACTAGACCATCTCTGTTTCCAGTCTAAATCACTAGGCCCTCTCTGTTTCCAGTCTAAATCACTAGGCCATCTCTGTTTCCAGTCTAAATCACTAGACCCTCTCTGTTTCCAGTCTAAATACAGTGCTTGTTAATCAACACGACCATCTCTGTTTCCAGTCTAAATCACTAGGCCATCTCTGTTTCCAGTCTAAATCACTAGGCCATCTCTGTTTCCAGTCTAAATCACTAGGCCCTCTCTGTTTCCAGTCTAAATCACTAGGCCATCTCTGTTTCCAGTCTAAATCACTAGACCATCTCTGTTTCCAGTCTAAATCACTAGGCCCTCTCTGTTTCCAGTCTAAATCACTAGGCCATCTCTGTTTCCAGTCTAAATCACTAGGCCATCTCTGTTTCCAGTCTAAATCACTAGGCCCTCTCTGTTTCCAGTCTAAATCACTAGACCCTCTCTGTTTCCAGTCTAAATCACTAGACCCTCTCTGTTTCCAGTCTAAATCACTAGGCCATCTCTGTTTCCAGTCTAAATCACTAGGCCCTCTCTGTTTCCAGTCTAAATCACTAGACCCTCTCTGTTTCCAGTCTAAATCACTAGACCCTCTCTGTTTCCAGTCTAAATCACTAGACCATCTCTGTTTCCAGTCTAAATCACTAGGCCCTCTCTGTTTCCAGTCTAAATCACTAGACCATCTCTGTTTCCAGTCTAAATCACTAGACCATCTCTGTTTCCAGTCTAAATCACTAGGCCCTCTCTGTTTCCAGTCTAAATCACTAGACCATCTCTGTTTCCAGTCTAAATCACTAGACCATCTCTGTTTCCAGTCTAAATCACTAGGCCCTCTCTGTTTCCAGTCTAAATCACTAGACCATCTCTGTTTCCAGTCTAAATCACTAGACCATCTCTGTTTCCAGTCTAAATCACTAGGCCCTCTCTGTTTCCAGTCTAAATCACTAGGCCATCTCTGTTTCCAGTCTAAATCACTAGGCCCTCTCTGTTTCCAGTCTAAATCACTAGGCCATCTCTGTTTCCAGTCTAAATCACTAGGCCATCTCTGTTTCCAGTCTAAATCACTAGGCCCTCTCTGTTTCCAGTCTAAATCACTAGACCCTCTCTGTTTCCAGTCTAAATCACTAGGCCCTCTCTGTTTCCAGTCTAAATCACTAGACCATCTCTGTTTCCAGTCTAAATCACTAGACCCTCTCTGTTTCCAGTCTAAATCACTAGACCCTCTCTGTTTCCAGTCTAAATCACTAGGCCCTCTCTGTTTCCAGTCTAAATCACTAGACCATCTCTGTTTCCAGTCTAAATCACTAGGCCCTCTCTGTTTCCAGTCTAAATCACTAGGCCCTCTCTGTTTCCAGTCTAAATCACTAGACCCTCTCTGTTTCCAGTCTAAATACAGTGCTTGTTAATCAACACTACCATCTCTGTTTCCAGTCTAAATCACTAGGCCATCTCTGTTTCCAGTCTAAATCACTAGGCCATCTCTGTTTCCAGTCTAAATCACTAGGCCCTCTCTGTTTCCAGTCTAAATCACTAGGCCATCCCTGTTTCCAGTCTAAATCACTAGACCATCTCTGTTTCCAGTCTAAATCACTAGGCCCTCTCTGTTTCCAGTCTAAATCACTAGGCCATCTCTGTTTCCAGTCTAAATCACTAGGCCATCTCTGTTTCCAGTCTAAATCACTAGGCCCTCTCTGTTTCCAGTCTAAATCACTAGACCCTCTCTGTTTCCAGTCTAAATCACTAGACCCTCTCTGTTTCCAGTCTAAATCACTAGGCCATCTCTGTTTCCAGTCTAAATCACTAGGCCCTCTCTGTTTCCAGTCTAAATCACTAGACCCTCTCTGTTTCCAGTCTAAATCACTAGACCCTCTCTGTTTCCAGTCTAAATCACTAGACCATCTCTGTTTCCAGTCTAAATCACTAGGCCCTCTCTGTTTCCAGTCTAAATCACTAGACCATCTCTGTTTCCAGTCTAAATCACTAGACCATCTCTGTTTCCAGTCTAAATCACTAGGCCCTCTCTGTTTCCAGTCTAAATCACTAGACCATCTCTGTTTCCAGTCTAAATCACTAGACCATCTCTGTTTCCAGTCTAAATCACTAGGCCCTCTCTGTTTCCAGTCTAAATCACTAGACCATCTCTGTTTCCAGTCTAAATCACTAGACCATCTCTGTTTCCAGTCTAAATCACTAGGCCATCTCTGTTTCCAGTCTAAATCACTAGGCCATCTCTGTTTCCAGTCTAAATCACTAGGCCCTCTCTGTTTCCAGTCTAAATCACTAGGCCATCTCTGTTTCCAGTCTAAATCACTAGGCCATCTCTGTTTCCAGTCTAAATCACTAGGCCCTCTCTGTTTCCAGTCTAAATCACTAGACCCTCTCTGTTTCCAGTCTAAATCACTAGGCCCTCTCTGTTTCCAGTCTAAATCACTAGACCATCTCTGTTTCCAGTCTAAATCACTAGACCATCTCTGTTTCCAGTCTAAATCACTAGACCCTCTCTGTTTCCAGTCTAAATCACTAGGCCCTCTCTGTTTCCAGTCTAAATCACTAGGCCATCTCTGTTTCCAGTCTAAATCACTAGGCCATCTCTGTTTCCAGTCTAAATCACTAGGCCCTCTCTGTTTCCAGTCTAAATCACTAGGCCATCTCTGTTTCCAGTCTAAATCACTAGGCCATCTCTGTTTCCAGTCTAAATCACTAGGCCCTCTCTGTTTCCAGTCTAAATCACTAGACCATCTCTGTTTCCAGTCTAAATCACTAGGCCCTCTCTGTTTCCAGTCTAAATCACTAGACCATCTCTGTTTCCAGTCTAAATCACTAGACCATCTCTGTTTCCAGTCTAAATCACTAGACCATCTCTGTTTCCAGTCTAAATCACTAGGCCCTCTCTGTTTCCAGTCTAAATCACTAGGCCATCTCTGTTTCCAGTCTAAATCACTAGACCATCTCTGTTTCCAGTCTAAATCACTAGGCCCTCTCTGTTTCCAGTCTAAATCACTAGGCCATCTCTGTTTCCAGTCTAAATCACTAGACCCTCTCTGTTTCCAGTCTAAATCACTAGGCCCTCTCTGTTTCCAGTCTAAATCACTAGACCCTCTCTGTTTCCAGTCTAAATCACTAGGCCCTCTCTGTTTCCAGTCTAAATCACTAGGCCCTCTCTGTTTCCAGTCTAAATACAGTGCTTGCCCGCTTGCTGTTTTAATTGTCCATTTGTGAGTCACACATCATTTGATCTGGGGGCTTGTAAGGACAATTTCTCCCTTCAATCAGGAATAAAACGGGGCCTCTGTCAAGTGGGGGCATGTCAGCGCACCTCTGAATATGATGTAGGTTCTCTCCGTGCTGCTGTCATCATCGTTGGTTCAGTGTAGAGTGGTTACACTACAGACAGCCTCACTGATGTCATAGGACAGGAATGCAGTCACATGACACACAGATTGTGAGTGAGATGAAATGATGCCCTTGTTTTTACCACGGACAACAACCCTATGTGTGTTCCAAATGTCACCCTACTTGATAAATAGTGCACTGTACTTCTGGTCAAAAGTAGTGCACTATATAGGGAAAAGAGTGTCATTTGGGACACAGACCCTACCTAACAACAAGCACCAGAGCAGGAAGTAATTAACAAGAAATGTGTTAATATATTTGAAACAAAACAGGTAAAAACTCATGAATTATATGTGAATACAGGGCATTGATTCTATCATCTTATTGTTTCTCAGTGACTTTTGATTCAAATCCAATTCGGAGAGAGAGAGAGGTGTCCTCCTTGGTTTAATGACTGTGTAATTACTGACATGAAGGGGATGATCACCTAGCCTTATCAAAGCATTACAATCTCCCAGCAGGTAAAGAAAAAGGTCTAGTGGTTTTAAGAAGAGAAAAGTGAGGCCTATCTTCTCTTCTATCCCCTCCTCCTTTAAATTGGTAGCAGCTGCCTCAGAAGTGGAGCTGGGGCCTTGAAGTGCAGGGCAGGATTACTGAGGAACACAAAAGGAGTGTTTGGGGGGGGGGGGGGGGGGGGCATGCCTGTCCCCTTTTTTGAAAGGGGATCATTTAGAGCCTTCAGCCATAGATCATCTCTGGCTTACACCGTCTGAGCTGGGGCTGGGGCTAAACGTGGCTGGCTGGGGGAATCTGGATCGGGATGGGGCCATTATCCTGTAGATCTCTGTGAGGGGGGGGGGGGGGGGGGGTGTTTGATGGTGAGAGTGGGGTGGGGGGTCTATTCCTCCAGAGACATCCAGCCAGGGCTAGGTCTGTCTGCCTTTTCTGAATGCCTAATGCCTATCTATTGGTATGCAGCATCTCACAATAATAAGCGGAGTAGGGGAGGAGGGGATGAGGGGAGAGGAGAAGAGAGAGGAGAGGAGAAGAGAGAGGAGAGTAAAGGAGAGGAGAGGCCCTCCTTCTCCTATTGGGCAGTCAGAGTCCAAGGGGGGGTGGAGGCAGAATAAGGGAGGGGAGGCCCTCCTCCAATTATTGGGCAGTCATTAGAGTCCAAGGGGGGAGGGGGGGGGGTGATACACCAAAAACATGAGGAATACTGTATCACCAGGCTGGGTTCTCAGGGGCCTCGTTTAGAAACGTTGCGTACGCACAAATGATTTCCAAAAACCTCTGTGCGCCAGTTTTGTCATTTCTAAAAACTGAACTTAACGTGAGACTGTACTTTTACGCTGTCATGCCAGGAGACGCATGTGGATTTGACAGCTCTAACACGTTCGACCTCCGACACCGTTAAAACACTCAGCTAGCTACGTGGCTCTGGGCAGGTGGGTCTGGGCAGGAGTGACAACAGGCGGGTCTGGGTAGGAGCGACAACAGGTGGGTCTGGGCAGGAGTGACAACAGGTGGGTCTGGTCAGGAGTGACAACAGGTGGGTCTGGTCAGGAGTGACAACAGGTGGCTCTGGGCAGGTGGGTCTGGGCAGGAGAGACAACAGGTGGGTCTGGGCAGGAGTGACAACAGGTGGGTCTGGGCAGGAGTGACAACAGGCGGGTCTGGTCAGGAGTGACAACAGGTGGCTCTGGGCAGGTGGGTCTGGGCAGGAGAGACAACAGGTGGGTCTGGGCAGGAGTGACAACAGGTGGCTCTGGGCAGGTGGGTCTGGGCAGGAGAGACAACAGGTGGGTCTGGGCAGGAGTGACAACAGGTGGGTCTGGGCAGGTGGGTCTGGGCAGGAGAGACAACAGGTGGGTCTGGGCAGGAGTGATAACAGGTGGGTCTGGGCAGGAGTGACAACAGGTGGGTCTGGGCAGGAGTGACAACAGGTGGGTCTGGTCAGGAGTGAGAACAGGTGGGTCTGAGCAGGAGTGAGAGCAGGTGGGTCTGGGCAGGAGTGACAACAGGCGGGTCTGAGCAGGAGTGACAACAGGCGGGTCTGAGCAGGAGTGAGAGCAGGTGGGTCTGAGCAGGAGTGAGAGCAGGCGGGTCTGGGCAGGAGTGACAACAGGCGGGTCTGAGCAGGAGTGACAACAGGCGGGTCTGGGCAGGAGTGACAACAGGTGGGTCTGGGCAGGTGGGTCTGGTCAGGAGTGACAACAGGTGGGTCTGAGCAGGAGTGACAACAGGCGGGTCTGGGTAGGAGTGACAACAGGTGGGTCTGGTAGGAGTGACAACAGGTGGGTCTGGGCAGGTGGGTCTGGGCAGGAGAGACAACAGGTGGGTCTGGTCAGGAGTGACAACAGGTGGGTCTGGGTAGGAGCGACAACAGGTGGGTCTGGGCAGGTGGGTCTGGTCAGGAGTGACAACAGGCGGGTCTGGTCAGGAGTGACAACAGGCGGGTCTGGGCAGGTGGGTCTGGTCAGGAGTGACAACAGGCGGGTCTGGGTAGGAGTGACAACAGGTGGGTCTGGGTAGGAGTGACAACAGGTGGCTCTGGGCAGGTGGGTCTGGGCAGGAGAGACAACAGGTGGGTCTGGGCAGGAGTGACAACAGGTGGGTCTGGGCAGGAGTGACAACAGGCGGGTCTGGGCAGGAGTGACAACAGGTGGCTCTGGGCAGGTGGGTCTGGGCAGGAGAGACAACAGGTGGGTCTGGGCAGGAGTGACAACAGGTGGGTCTGGGCAGGTGGGTCTGGGCAGGAGAGACAACAGGTGGGTCTGGGCAGGAGTGACAACAGGTGGGTCTGGGCAGGAGTGACAACAGGTGGGTCTGGGCAGGAGTGACAACAGGTGGGTCTGGTCAGGAGTGAGAACAGGTGGGTCTGGGCAGGAGTGAGAACAGGCGGGTCTGGGCAGGAGTGACAACAAGTGGGTCTGGGCAGGAGTGACAACAGGTGGGTCTGGGCAGGAGTGACAACAGGGGGGTCTGGTCAGGAGTGACAACAGGCGGGTCTGGGCAGGAGTGACAACAGGTGGGTCTGGGCAGGAGTGACAACAGGTGGGTCTGAGCAGGAGTGAGAGCAGGTGGGTCTGGGCAGGAGTGACAACAGGCGGGTCTGA
The DNA here is from genome assembly GCF_016432855.1 of Salvelinus namaycush. Classification (NCBI taxonomy): domain Eukaryota; kingdom Metazoa; phylum Chordata; class Actinopteri; order Salmoniformes; family Salmonidae; genus Salvelinus; species Salvelinus namaycush. Next base: position 17,405 of record NW_024058565.1, read on the forward strand.
GCAGGAGTGACAACAGACGGGTCTGGGCAGGAGTGACAACAGGTGGGTCTGGGCAGGAGTGACAACAGGTGGGTCTGGGCAGGTGGGTCTGGTCAGGAGTGACAACAGGTGGGTCTGAGCAGGAGTGACAACAGGCGGGTCTGGGTAGGAGTGACAACAGGTGGGTCTGGTAGGAGTGACAACAGGTGGGTCTGGGCAGGTGGGTCTGGGCAGGAGAGACAACAGGTGGGTCTGGTCAGGAGTGACAACAGGTGGGTCTGGGTAGGAGCGACAACAGGTGGGTCTGGGCAGGTGGGTCTGGTCAGGAGTGACAACAGGCGGGTCTGGTCAGGAGTGACAACAGGCGGGTCTGGGCAGGTGGGTCTGGTCAGGAGTGACAACAGGCGGGTCTGGGTAGGAGTGACAACAGGTGGGTCTGGGTAGGAGTGACAACAGGTGGGTCTGGGCAGGTGGGTCTGGTCAGGAGTGACAACAGGCGGGTCTGGTCAGGAGTGACAACAGGCGGGTCTGGGTAGGAGTGACAACAGGTGGGTCTGGGCAGGAGTGACAACAGGTGGGTCTGGGCAGGAGTGACAACAGGTGGGTCTGGGCAGGAGTGACAACAGGTGGGTCTGGGCAGGAGTGGCAACAGGCGGGTCTGAGCAGGAGTGAGAGCAGGTGGGTCTGGGCAGGAGTGACAACAGGTGGGTCTGGGCAGGAGTGACAACAGGTGGGTCTGGGCAGGAAATGACAACAGGTGGGTCTGGGCAGGAGTGACAACAGGTGGGTCTGGACAGGAGTGACAACAGGTGGATCTGGTCAGGAGTGATATCGTTGATGTTTCTGTGCGTCAGTATGTTGTCTTTTGTGTGTGTATGTGTATGTTTTCTATGTTTGAAACAAATATATATAAAATCAACAGCAAAAATATATTATTATTTTGTGCCACTGGCTTACACACAACTGTATCAACAGTGGACTAAAGAAAGAAAATACCTAAATATAGTTTTTGAGTGGATTATTCCTTTAAGAATGTGTTCTTGCTGCACAGAGAAATGAAGCCCATGGGCCCATCTTACCTGGTGTCAACAACACAGGCTGGTTGGATAGTGGTGTAATGGGTTGTGGAATGTTTTCCTTGCACACGTTAGGCTCCTTGATACCAACTGAGCAACATGTCCATTCCCCGAATAATTCAGAAAGTTCTGGAGGCAAAGGGGTGTCCGACCCAGTACAAGATGGGTGTACCTAATAAACTGGCCACTGAATGTATGTCTGAATGTATGCCTACATTTAAGATATACAATATACAGCCACCCCCATTCCATGAATTAAACTTTGACCTACCAATACCATCACCCTCTTATCCCAAGGCCGCTCAACTTACCCTGTCCCAATGCTCAATTTACCTCATAGCTTTTTTGACAATCTAAGTATGTTTTCAAGACTTAATTCAAAAAAGAAATGTACCATCAATTAACTAGGCAAGTCAGTTAAGAACAAATTAATATCTACAATGACGGCCTACCCCGGCCAACGCTGGGCCAATTGTGTGCCAACCTATGTGACTCCCAATCACGGCCGGTTGTGATACAGCCTGGATTCGAACCAGGGACTGTAGTGACACCGACCGCTGCGCCACTCGGGAGCCCAACACCAACACTGTGGTGTTTACATGAACTCTGACTATCTCCAGGGATACACAACATCCTGAAATATGTGTAGATATCTTTGATTTGATTATCTCCAGGGATACACAACATCCTGAAATATGTGTAGATATCTTTGATTTGATTATCTCCAGGGATACACAACATCCTGAAATATGTGTAGATATCTTTGATTTGATTATCTCCAGGGATACACAACATCCTGAAATATGTGTAGATATCTTTGATTTGATTATCTCCAGGGATACACAACATCCTGAAATATGTGTAGATATCTTTGATTTGATTATCTCCAGGGATACACAACATCCTGAAATATGTGTAGATATCTTTGATTTGATTATCTCCAGGGATACACAACATCCTGAAATATGTGTAGATATCTTTGATTTGATTATCTCCAGGGATACACAACATCCTGAAATATGTGTAGATATCTTTGATTTGATTATCTCCAGGGATACACAACATCCTGAAATATGTGTAGATATCTTTGATTTGATTATCTCCAGGGATACACAACATCCTGAAATATGTGTGGATATCTTTGATTTGATTATCTCCAGGGATACACAACATCCTGAAATATGTGTAGATATCTTTGATTTGATTATCTCCAGGGATACACAACATCCTGAAATATGTGTAGATATCTTTGATTTGATTATCTCCAGGGATACACAACATCCTGAAATATGTGAAGATATCTTTGATTTGATTATCTCCAGGGATACACAACATCCTGAAATATGTGTAGATATCTTTGATTTGATTATCTCCAGGGATACACAACATCCTGAAATATGTGTAGATATCTTTGATTTGATTATCTCCAGGGATACACAACATCCTGAAATATGTGTAGATATCTTTGATTTGATTATCTCCAGGGGTACACAACATCCTGAAATATGTGTAGATATCTTTGTCAGAACGAATCCTGTATTTCCCTTGACGTAGTGATGCCGAATGTTAAAAAAAAAAAATGGCTCAACTTAACCCATTCCTCCCCAACCTTACCGCTCCCTAACATGCATGATTTCTCCACACGAAGCTCTCCTCTGTTCTCCTGTGTGAAACTCCCAGGGTGTTTATGACCAAAGCCGTACATAAAGGATGATCTGCCATCAGTTCCATCATGTGGGAACAAAGATATAAGACATCTCTTTTTTTTCTTCTTCTTCTGTACCACTTGTCAAAATATATTCCATCTGAAGAAGAGAGTAGGGATTCATGACATTGTTGTGGGGATAGGAGGTTTTCCCCAGACAGAGAAGAGACAAGGCCTTAACAGTGGATTTACTGATGATCGTTCTAGTCAGTTAATCCCAGTACCTCTTTCAGTCTTTCAGACGGTGCCTTCCTCAACGTGGCAAGCAGAAAATGCTATCAAGTGAGACTCCTTCCTGGCTGCTTCCTTCAACCAGGACAAAATATTTACTCTTCAGTCTAGCTCGGTACATTGTTCGGATTGATAGTTACAGACGGAGGTGTTCATTTGATAGGCCTCTTGGACACTCCTGCACATACACTTTCTAACAATTATTAAATGTAGTATTTATAAAGTAGAAAAATACTAACAGAACTGGATCAGGTAAATACTGGATCTATACTATGCATTGCTAGAACTGGATCAGGTAAATACTGGATCTATACTATGCATAGCTAGAACCTGTAAAATACATTAAAACCTATTGAGAAACCTGTAAAATACAGTAAAACCTATTGAGAAACCTGTAAAATACAGTAAAACATATTGAGAAACCTGTAAAATACAGTAAAACCTATTGAGAAACCTGTAAAATACAGTAGCCCCTTCACAGTCACGCAGTCTGCCGGGAGGGACAGTCATACAATAACCCAGGAGTGTGGTGGTGAGATGGGGCTTGTTCTGTATAAATCCATCCATATGTTGTGACGCCTCCTCCCACCTCAGACCGGAGATCCCATGCAGTTATCAGACCAATACATTACTGTTTTATGAGCCCCAGTGTGGAGGCTGATGAAACCCAACCAGGTCATGCCGATTGATAGGCATTCTCCTCAGCTATCAGATGTACGCTTCGTCTTTCTAGAGTCACTGTGAAGACAAGCCTCTCCAGCTTCTACCCCCCCGGTCTAGGGCTGCGTCCCAAATGGCAACCTCTTCCCTGTATAGGAATATATGCCCTGGTCAAAAGAAATGCACTAAGTAGGGAGTAGGGTTCTATTTGGGATACAGAATTAGGACAGCTAGCTGCTCCCCCTAGCGACCCTGGGAGCTGTCATCGTGTTGAACGGTTAAATGTTTAACTGCCTCTAGAAGATTGGGATGTAGTATAAGATAATGTCCCGTAATTCCTACTGACTGCTACAAGCAGATGGTAGATATAAAGAGACAGGAATCAGCCTCTCTCTGGTCCCTGATGTCGTGTTCTTCTCATAAGGGGTCAGACAGGCAAGGAGATTTCCCTGAACATATCATTTTTCATATTACCCTTCAGATTTGTCTGGAAATAAGTGTTATATGGGGTAAAATGGTTAGTGCTGAGATTTAACTTGACACGGTATTAGATTTTTGAATTTACAACACCATACCAAGTAATTCATAAGCCCTTGGAAACCTGTAACATACGGTAAAACTAATTGGGAAACCTGTAAAATACAGTAAAACCTATTGAGAAACCTGTAAAATACAGTAAAACCTATTGGGAAACCTGTAAAATACAGTAAAACCTATTGAGAAACCTGTAAAATACAGTAAAACCTATAACATAGAATTAAACCTATTGAGAAACCTGTTAAAATACAGTAAAACCTTTTGGGAAACCTGTAACATACAGTAAAACCTATTGGGAAACCTGTAAAATACAGTAAAACCTATTGAGAAACCTGTAAAATACAGTAAAACCTATTGAGAAACCTGTAACATACGGTTAAACCAATTGGGAAACCTGTACCAGGTAATTAATGAGCCCTTCCCATACATTTATATTCTTAATGAACTTATCACCCAAAATTGTAATATTTTAAACTAAAAATCTAAAGCTGCAAATCATCCAGCTTTATCTTTGCTTCCCCAAACCACAGCATCTGATCTGTGAATAGATGGTGACAGGCAGACCTAGCCTTGCTTTCCTGCCACTATCATGTGAATAGATGGTGACAGGCAGACCTAGCCTTGCTTTCCTGCCACTATCATGTGAATAGATGGTGACAGGCAGACCTAGCCTTGCTTTCCTGCCACTATCATGTGAATAGATGGTGACAGGCAGACCTAGCCTTGCTTTCCTGCCACTATCATGTGAATAGATGGTGACAGGCAGACCTAGCCTTGTTTTCCTGCCACTATCATGTGAATAGATGGTGACAGGCAGACCTAGCCTTGCTTTCCTGCCACTATCATGTGAATAGATGGTGACAGGCAGACCTAGCCTTGCTTTCCTGCCACTATCATGTGAATAGATGGTGACAGGCAGACCTAGCCTTGCTTTCCTGCCACTATCATGTGAATAGATGGTGACAGGCAGACCTAGCCTTGCTTTCCTGCCACTATCATGTGAATAGATGGTGACAGGCAGACCTAGCCTTGTTTTCCTGCCACTATCATGTGAATAGATGGTGACAGGCAGACCTAGCCTTGCTTTCCTGCCACTATCATGTGAATAGATGGTGACAGGCAGACCTAGCCTTGCTTTCCTGCCACTATCATGTGAATAGATGGTGACAGGCAGACCTAGCCTTGCTTTCCTGCCACTATCATGTGAATAGATGGTGACAGGCAGACCTAGCCTTGCTTTCCTGCCACTATCAGTTGACGGGATCTTGTAATGGCTAGTGGAAGGAAAGAAGGGTTCACACCTTGCTGAGTAGAGTGAAACTTTATCCAACTGGATTCATCCATCCCTCCAACCCATGTCACTCACTGAGTGACCACCCCAACCCCCACCCCCACCCCGACTACTCCAGGCAGCTCCACTACCCAGCCCCAGGCAGTTCCAGGCAGCTCCACTACCCAGCTCCAGACAGCCCCAGGCAGTTCCAGACAGCTCCACTACCCAGCTCCAGACAGCCCCAGGCAGTTCCAGGCAGCTCCACTACCCAGCTCCAGGCAGTTCCAGGCAGTTCCAGGCAGCTCCACTACCCAGCTCCAGACAGCCCCAGGCAGTTCCAGGCAGCTCCACTACCCAGCCCCAGGCAGTTCCAGGCAGCTCCACTACCCAGCTCCAGACAGCCCCAGGCAGTTCCAGGCAGCTCCACTACCCAGCCCCAGGCAGTTCCAGGCAGCTCCACTACCCAGCTCCAGACAGCCCCAGGCAGTTCCAGGCAGCTCCACTACCCAGCCCCAGGCAGTTCCAGGCAGTTCCAGGCAGCTCCACTACGCAGTTCCAGGCAGCTCCACTACCCAGCTCCAGGCAGCTCCAGGCTGCTCCAGGCAGCTCCACTACCCAGCTCCAGGCAGCACCAGGCAGCTTCAGGCCCCCTGGCCCGGTGTGTCTCTCTGTCCCCTAATCGGAATGCAACATGATCTTCAGAAAGGAGGCTCTCCTATCCGCAGGCTGACTGATTCTCTTCAGAAAGGAGGCTCTCCTATCCGCAGGCTGACTGATTCTCTTCAGAAAGGAGGCTCTCCTAGCCGCAGGCTGACTGATTCTCTTCAGAAAGGAGGCTCTCCTATCCGCAGGCTGACTGATTCTCTTCAGAAAGGAGGCTCTCCTAGCCGCAGGCTGACTGATTCTCTTCAGAAAGGAGGCTCTCCTAGCCGCAGGCTGACTGATTCTCTTCAGAAAGGAGGCTCTCCTAGCCGCAGGCTGACTGATTCTCTTCAGAAAGGAGCCTCTCCTAGCCGCAGGCTGACTGATTCTCTTCAGAAAGGAGCCTCTCCTAGCCGCAGGCTGACTGATTCTCTTCAGAAAGGAGGCTCTCCTAGTCGCAGGCTGACTGATTCTCTTCAGAAAGGAGGCTCTCCAAGCCGCAGGCTGACTGATTCTCTTCAGAAAGGAGGCTCTCCTAGCCGCAGGCTGACTGATTCTCTTCAGAAAGGAGGCTCTCCTAGCCGCAGGCTGACTGATTCTCTTCAGAAAGGAGGCTCTCCTAGCCGCAGGCTGACTGATTCTCTTCAGAAAGGAGGCTCTCCTAGCCGCAGGCTGACTGATTCCCTTCAGAAAGGAGGCTCTCCTAGCCGCAGGCTGACTGATTCCCTTCAGAAAGGAGGCTCTCCTAGCCGCAGGTTGACTGATTCTCTTCAGAAAGGAGGCTCTCCTAGCCGCAGACTGACTGATTCTCTTCAGAAAGGAGGCTCTCCTAGCCGCAGGCTGACTGATTCTCTTCAGAAAGGAGGCTCTCCTAGCCGCAGGCTGACTGATTCCCTTCAGAAAGGAGGCTCTCCTAGCCGCAGGCTGACTGATTCCCTTCAGAAAGGAGGCTCTCCTAGCCGCAGGTTGACTGATTCTCTTCAGAAAGGAGGCTCTCCTAGCCGCAGACTGACTGATTCTCTTCAGAAAGGAGGCTCTCCTATCCGCAGACTGACTGATTCTCTTCAGAAAGTAGGCTCTCCTAGCCGCAGGCTGACTGATTTTCTTCAGAAAGGAGGCTCTCCTAGCCGCAGACTGACTGATTCTCTTCAGAAAGGAGGCTCTCCTAGCCGCAGGCTGACTGATTCTCTTCAGAAAGGAGGCTCTCCTAGCCGCAGGCTGACTGATTCTCTTCAGAAAGGAGGCTCTCCTAGCCGCAGACTGACTGATTCTCTTCAGAAAGGAGGCTCTCCTAGCCGCAGGCTGACTGATTCTCTTCAGAAAGGAGGCTCTCCTAGCCGCAGGCTGACTGATTCTCTTCAGAAAGGAGGCTCTCCTAGCCGCAGGCTGACTGATTCTCTTCAGAAAGGAGGCTCTCCTAGCCGCAGGCTGACTGATTCTCTTCAGAAAGGAGGCTCTCCTAGCCTCAGGCTGACTGATTCTCTTCAGAAAGGAGGCTCTCCTAGCCGCAGACTGACTGATTCTCTTCAGAAAGGAGGCTCTCCTAGCCGCAGGCTGACTGATTCTCTTCAGAAAGGAGGCTCTCCAAGCCGCAGGCTGACTGATTCTCTTCAGAAAGGAGGCTCTCCTAGCCGCAGGCTGACTGATTATCCTCTCTACCTGCTCACTACAGGTGTAGTATATTAATTTGATCACTCTGTTGGTGCAGAGAATTTTCTTGTCATGCTGTAAAATTCTATTGAGACTCATGATTGACATAAATTCACTGAAAACCCTGCTGTTCTCTTTCTCTCACCAGATCTCTCACCTAATCTACAGTACACCCTACTAGCATATCAAAACTCATTTACAGTTAGAAAGGATCAATTATTTTGACGGTTAAATTAAGATTCTACACATGTATATCACACTGACAAATCACGTTAACTTGTTTAATCAGTAGTATACCTGGTACCAGGTCTATAATGTTTTATCAGTAGTTTACCTTGTACCAGGTCTATAATGTTTTATCAGTAGTTTACCTGGTACCAGGTCTATAATGTTTTATCAGTAGTTTACCTTGTACCAGGTCTATAATGTTTTATCAGTAGTTTACCTTGTACCAGGTCTATAATGTTTTATCAGTAGTTTACCTTGTACCAGGTCTATAATGTTGTATCAGTAGTTTACCTGGTACCTGGTCTATAATGTTTTATCAGTAGTTTACCTGGTACCAGGTCTATAATGTTTTATCAGTAGTTTACCTGGTAGCAGGTCTATAATGTTTTATCTGTAGTATACCTGGTACCGGGTCTATAATGTTTTATCAGTAGTTTACCTGGTACCAGGTCTATAATGTTTTATCAGTAGTTTACCTGGTACCAGGTCTATAATGTTTTATCAGTAGTTCCTGGTACCAGGTCTATAATGTTTTATCAGTAGTTTACCTGGTACCAGGTCTATAATGTTTTATCAGTAGTTTACCTGGTACCAGGTCTATAATGTTTTATCAGTAGTTTACCTGGTACCGGGTCTATAATGTTTTATCAGTAGTTTACCTGGTACCGGGTCTATAATGTTTTATCAGTAGTTTACCTGGTACCAGGTCTATAATGTTTTATCAGTAGTTTACCTGGTACCAGGTCTATAATGTTTAATCAGTAGTTTACCTGGTACCAGGTCTATAATGTTTTATCAGTAGTTTACCTGGTACCAGGTCTATAATGTTTTATCAGTAGTTTACCTGGTACCAGGTCTATAATGTTTTATCAGTAGTTTACCTGGTACCAGGTCTATAATGTTTTATCAGTAGTTTACCTGGTAGCAGGTCTATAATGTTTTATCAGTAGTTTACCTGGTACCAGGTATATGATGTTTTATCAGTAGTTTACCTGGTAGCAGGTCTATAATGTTTTATCAGTAGTTTACCTGGTACCTGGTCTATAATGTTTTATCAGTAGTTTACCTGGTACCAGGTCTATAATGTTTTATCAGTAGTTTACATGGTACCAGGTCTATAATGTTTTATCAGTAGTTTACCTGGTACCAGGTCTATAATGTTTTATCAGTAGTTTACCTGGTACCAGGTCTATAATGTTTTATCAGTAGTTTACCTGGTAGCAGGTCTATAATGTTTTATCAGTAGTTTACCTGGTAGCAGGTCTATAATGTTTTTCTGTAGTATTTTTACCAAACACATTGTTGTCCACCTCGTTCCCCTCCAACCTGTTAACCTTTATATCTGGGCAGAGGAAAGGACAGCTGATCTGTGGTTCTCTCTAACGACCTCGTGTTTGAGGAAGTAACGCTTCCCGAACCCTGCTGACAAACATTCCCCAGCCACACACACACAGCCTGGTTTCTGGACCTTCTGCCATATCACATGACCAGCTTAAAACGGATACTTCCTGTCCCGTCCATCTAGAGGAGAAATTGACGGGATTAAAGATTTTTAAATAATCCCGTCCCAAACCTGGGTCAAACACCTCCATCCAATTATGAGGCTCCCTGCCTTTTGAAGGTGACGCAGTTGATCCCGAAACCCCTCATTATGGTTTTATCCTAGCCCACTGGGCTTGGGGCTTCTATAGGGACCAGGGTTGGGCTTGGGGCTTCTATGGGGACCAGGGTTGGGCTTGGGGCTTCTATGGGGACCAGGGTTGGGTTTGAGGACATTGGGTTTGGGGCTTCTATAGGGACCAGGGTTGGGTTTGGGGCTTCTATGGGGACCAGGGTTGGGTTTGGAGCTTCTATAGGGACCAGGGTTGGGTTTGGGGCTTCTATGGGGACCAGGGTTGGGTTTGGGGCTTCTATGGGGACCAGGGTTGGGTTTGGGGCTTCTATAGGGACCAGGGTTGGGTTTGAGGACACTGGGCTTGAGGCTTCTATGGGGACCAGGGTTGGGTTTACCAAGGTTGGGGCTATCGAGATTGGGGCTACCCTACCTGAGACGCTCCCACCATGGCCTGGGCCAATCCCTAGCCCCGGGGGTATGGAGCCCAGGTCGGGGGCCCTGAAGAAGGCACCAGGTATGGGAGGCCCACCAGGTTGTCAGGTGACTGATATTCAAAAGGGCCCGGCCAGGTAAAATTCCCCTCAGGCAGAGGGTAGTGGAGCGTATCAGGACGGAGACGTGAGATGGAGACGGTAGATTTCTGATAATTGACTAGATGGAAACGACCGACTACCACTTAATGGAAGTTTAGCAGGGGCACATGTTATGAATGGGGGTGTGAAATACCTGCTGTATTTTCACGATTGGGACATCTTTGTAATAAAATGTAAAAAATAATGAGACTTTTAAAATAAATGTGATGTTTTATAGAGTAGCCAAGAATATGTATTTTAGCAGAACTGTTACTCCTCATAATATGAAAGAAGATATAAATAAATGTCCACTGGTCCCAGAGAAGGGCAGATCTCGGTCTGGTTTAGAGGAATAATTGACGTATTGTCATGTTCATTTGTTTGTGTATTTACCCCTGAATGTGTCAAGTCAAACGTGGACTTGAAGTGTAAATAGAGCAGAGGGCCAGTGGGTGGTCACGGAGTTTATTGGGGTACATTGCATGAATGGCAGAGCATAGGCCTCCCAATAGACGCATACATAAATAGGCCTACCAGGAGTTATCACTATTCAATTAATTGTTGCATGTTTCTAGTTTCTACATATTTTAGAGCTCATGTATAACGTTGTAATTACACATGACACCTATGTCCGATTCACTGGTAGGCCTACATTTACAACGTTGGTGAAAGACAGAATTTCAATTGAAAACTTGTCGCTGTGAGAACCCGTTTGAGTTTCACAAAAATACTCTTTGTTAGATAGGAAGCCCATGCTTCATGGACAACAGGAGGGAGATGTGGTCTGAGTGATATAATACGTTCCCAGATCTGGGGTCACCGAATGTTTTCATCGAAGCGCAGGAGGGGATCCCTTGGTATTGCCAGGGCCCATTGTGTCACAGCTACGGGCACGAACCTCTTGTCAATTTTGCTTTAGTCGAGACAACAGAGCGCCAGAGCGCACTGAATTATCCACCAATTAAGAGGTGTTCTCTTTAATTTACTTCCTTTGATTTCGTGCGTAACCGTAAATTGTTTCAAAATACGACATGAGTAAGACAGCCGTTTAATAATGGCTTGAACATTTTTCATGGGAAACCTCTCTCTCTCTCTGGTTATTATTGCCCACTACAGCAAAGCAGGGACAATATTTATCTTGTTTTTGTCCCATAATAGTAGGACAACTGCATATGACCAAACAATGGGTGTTACATGCTATTTTGCACTGACATTAATCGCTCAGTGGATACGCGTCCCGATTGATTCACAGCTCATAAGAAAAACAACATCGAACTATCTATCATTCTTATTTCTCACACGATGTTTAAAAAAAAAATATCACTCCGCGTTTTATGCTGTGAGTGATGAAACTTTCCCCCCGCTGAATAAACTGAAAACAGGTGTGAACGATTCAATTCAACAAGTTTCCATCTATCCCATACACACCATTAAATAAGACCGAAAGCTGAACTTCTGAACTGGGTAGAAATAAAGAGGCGATGTGTCTTGAATCTCAGCGTAAATCGGGTTTATTCAAAGTGACAAGCTGGAAGATGTCTCAGTCTCACCTACTGTTTTCATACAGTTGAGGAGGCATGAGCTAATGATCACAGAGGAAACTTCAGTAACAGGTGATGCCTTCAGTGTTGTAGCCTGTTATATGAATGGACGTTTTATTTCTTCTTCCAATTCAATATAAAATATAATCAATTTTTGAACTGTATGGAAGCCTACTGGAACTGTGTTCCCGAGTCTGAGATGGAATATCTGGCTGATTGTCTGGAAAGTTTTATGAATGGAATGGAGGGAGGGAGGGGAAGGAGGGGAGAGGAATGGAGGGAGGGAGGGGAGAGTACACGACGGGGTGTAGGATTAATTCCAACCTCGATTAAACCTGAAATACTTCTGGTAAATAATTGTCAGTCCCATTTTAAATACTGTTTGGTATTGTAAGGAGTCAGTGAACATGTTCTCCCACACCGTTAACAGCTGTAGCCTATCAACCCCCACAGGTACGTTAGTGTTTTAAACGTCAACTTAAAATGTTATGTTAAAAGTAACCTAAAATGTTGATTAGAATTGAGAGCCATAAGTTAAGACCTACACGTTAATCATTTTAATATTTGAGTGTTTATAAGTAAAATGGAATCGTGCGTTTTAAAACAATTAAATAGAGCGCTGGTTTATTGAAAAGTTGATGATTATGGCGGATAAATCTGAGACAACGTCACTTTGACAAGTCCGCTAGAAAATATGACAGAATCAAGAATTTCAGATATGACATTTATTCAAACGTTTGACAATAGGCTTAAATAAAATATACACACACAATTCCTTCTACAAAAAGTACACAAAGTGGTCTGCAAAGAGGACTACTATTTAGGCTACATAACAAAACATATATCTGCAGAAGTAGTAGTAGAAGTGTTCTATTAAAAAAAAAAAAAAAAAAAAGATCTTCTGAAAGGCACAGTGACGTCATCCACGCAGTTCCATAAAGGCTGCAATATAAAGGAAACGAAAAGAGAACGTTAAATGTTTATTCCAAGGCAAGACCCTTCCAGGGCTCCAGTTGGGCATAAAACAAACAAAAGTTTGTCTTAATTATCCTCTTAAAATGCTAAAGTCGAACTTAGTTTCGACCCACTTTAAAAATCCGATTCAATCATAAGAAAGCCTATTTAAGACATTGCTTTTACACGTTGTTATTATGGGATGCATAACATGAATACTAATCGTGGTACTTGATGTACTCACTGAGTACTTTATACAAGTATGCCAAAAGGGTTGCATTATATTATCTACATATATCTGACATAATTAGGACGGGGCTTATAGCCTACTGCCTACACCTCGGTTCCTTCGCGGCTGTATATCAAATGATTAACACCGAAGTGGTTTGGGAGAGAGTTGGTGAGGCCTCCGCTGTGATTGTTCTGTGCCAATGTGTAGTAGTTCATTCTATTAGCTGTGGAGAGGTGAGTGGTATCAGAGTTCACTGGCGTGATTCGAGAGGGCGAGTATGAACCAAGTCCGGACATGTTTTCTCCGGTCTGATGAGGCGACAAATCTCCTATAACATGTCCTCCTGAACCAAAGTCCCCCCTGGCCCCCTCCCGGGTAGCGCCGTTGTTACTCCCCGCCAGCATCGTGTTCATAGTGGAGACAAAGTTGTTGTAACAGGGACTGTGTTCCACAGACGGGGACGGGGATGATTTGGGCTCGGAGGAACCAGGGGAGTTCTGGAGGCTGGGAGGGGATGAACTCATGATACTGGCCGTGTCGGAGAGCTTCAGGGCGGCAGTGTCTTCTGACTTCACAGCGTTGTTGGTGTCTCCTCCGTTCAAGTCAGCTCTTCTCTTTCTCTTTCTCCGGAAGTTGCCGTTATCGAACATTTTCTCACAGTTTGGGTCCAATGTCCAGTAATTTCCCTTTCCTATGAAGACAGGACACAATGTAAACAAACCTACAATGTAGGCCTAAACGATATATCAACGGTCATTATTGCTCTAGTCTACTGTCAGACACGTCTTACAAAATCAAATGGCAAAGGTATGACATTCCAAAAAATGACACGTTTAAATAGGTGCAAGATAATGATGAGTTATTTACAAGTACAACAGGTATTGTAACTTACCCGGATCATCGTCATCCCGGGCAACTTTCTTAAAACAGTCATTCAGTGACAGGTTGTGTCTGATTGAGTTCTGCCACCCAGCTTTGCTCTTCTTATAAAACGGGAAATTCTCTGCCACATACTGATAGATGTGACTCAGCGTCAACCGCTTGTCCCCGGCGCCCTGGATAGCCATAGCTATGAGCGCCGAGTAAGAGTACGGAGGCCTAACCATCTTGAAGAGTTCCTGCTGGCTGGAGATTGACAGCCATCCGAGGTCAGCTCCACCAAAGCCCGTAGGAGGGGGAAGGAACTGCCGCTGGTTCGCTCCGTATCCAGACTGTATGTACGATGCTCCATTCAATCCCGCCAGGTATGGAGACGAGTCGATGCTCGGGCCGTTTAGCCACAGGTACGGGTTGGTGGTCGGCGAGGTGTACTCACCGAGGCCGTAGCTTTGAGGATGTGCCGGCGGCCTCTGCGGGTGGTGACCATGATGGAGGTTTTGCTGGTGCTGGTACATGCTACCGAAGTTATCGCAGTACACCGCCATATCCAAGAGCTCCTGTGCGCTGTGGTGCTGAACGGGGCTAGTCTGCGCGTTGGATGGCTGCTGTCCAAAAGCGTTCATAATCCGTTCTAATCGAGTACGGTTCCTGCTATCTTCTTCTATCGTCAACAACATGCGGTTCCTTTCCCACCAGTCTGTTTCCGTCAGTCTCTCCTGGAGGACTGAAGGCTAGACCCAAGGGTTGGGAGGCGTATTTAAGCGCTCCGCCTGGAGCGTCGACAGGTAAACCCTGTGAAAGGAACTGTCTCGAGGGTGACTCCCCCTTTTCTGTCACGCTTCAGTCGAATTGTCTTCTCCGAATCTGTGCATCAATGGGAGCGATACTGGTGAGCGATAGCCCACTCATTAATGCCGTTTTAGGAGTTAACCTGGAGTAAGATAGGCTAAGTCATTTACCGCGCAAGTATAGCCTAGTAAGCATATGCAATAAAAATAGGTGTTTAGGTTACAAGTCAATAAAAACGGTTTGAACAGTTGGCCGACCATATTTCCACTTTTACGCACGGACACTTTTACAAATATATATCTTAAATAATAGTTTTATGAATATACCTTCAGAATTTCCATCTACAAAATGTAATTGAATCAAATATTATATATATTTTTAAATCAATTGTTTCTGTCAAATATAAGTTGTAAATTTAAGTAGCCTTTGCGTTTTGGTGAACAGTAGGATACACTCTTAGAACAAAAGGTTCGGTTTAGAACCAACATTTTGGTTCAGTGAAGAAGAACATCTAACTATATTACGGTTCTGATCAAAGAACCCTACGAAAGGGTTATTCTCTATAGAACCTTTAGAGGTGTTCTATATGAAGCAAGCAATTTACGCCTTTTTCCTCTAAGAGTGTCGGGTAAAAAACAATGTAATTATTTTATGGTTCAACAAGCACTCCTGGCTTCCATGCATGACACAGTAAAACATAAACCAAGTTAGGCTCTTACAACATGCATATACCGTGTACTATACGGCTGTGTGTGTTTAGACCACGCGATCTCTGCAACGGATTAGTTGACAATAAACATGGCTTATGTGTTACACGTGTGACATAGCAACACAGCACCCGGCAATATGAGGGTTTCCCGCGTCGCTGGACCGCTGCTACTGTCATTTCATTTTAGTCATTTATTTATTGGGTGGGTTATTAAAATGTGTAATTGTGTAATTATAATTACTTTGTCCAAACACGCTTATTCACTTTTTTTGTTTTTGTTATGAAATGTAGACTCGGTTTATAAAGGCCGCAATAGAATGATTTAAGAGTTTAATACGTCGTATTTAAATTTAAAAATAAAAAATGCACTCTTTGGGAAATGTTTTATATTAAATAATTATCCAACACAATGTTTTATTTTTTTTATTTTAGAAAAATCTACCGGTAGGCCTATATTTTATTGTATTTATTTCACCTTTATTTAACCAGGTAGGCAAGTTGAGAACACGTTCATATCAGACCAACAGACTTTGTTTCAACGCATTTCATCAAAATCACAGACACATTTGCAGAAACTTTCAGACCTCAATGGACAATCAATATTTCTCCTAAAAAAAAAAGACATGATTGCCACCAGAGGACAAGCTCTAATGATCATTTACAATAGCATGGGCCACTATATAAGATACATTTTGATTGACAAAAGCACACGAGTAAAATGACCAGCCTACAATGCAATAAAACTAATTCAGGAACACCGAGGGATAAAATATAAACCACACGATCTGTTTGTCAACTGAAGAAAATATTCCACTTTTTATTAGTTTAATGTTAAATTATAATTAATTATGTAGTAAAATAAAATACGGGACAGTGCTAAAAGTTACAGAGTTACAAAATTACATGTTTGGTTTTAAATATCGCAATAGGATTATTTAGTTATTTGGTGAGTTATTGTGAGCGCTGTAGTGCAGGCTCTACTCTAACGTCCAAAATGTTCCATACGAATAAAGAGTGGGGGGGGGGGGGGGGGGGGGTTCATTCCAAAAATGTACGTTGTAACAGTTTATTTGTGCAAAGTAGGATTTTGGCTCCAATAAAAAAAAAGGTTTCTAAAAGTTGTCCATGAGTTTGTTTCGTGTTGTTTTCAAATGCTGCCATCCTCCGGTCTCTTTCGACAGAGACAGAGACAGACTAGATATATACGGGTACTTTTCATCCGCTGCTAGAGCAGTCTCAGTGTAACAATGTGTACACTCCCTGACCGGGATCACTTCAATAGTATTTTACAACTGAATAGGGTCCAGAGGGATCCTAATCTAGGACTTCCAATTGGATGGCTTCTTAGACAAGGACTATGTGAATCAGCCTACATAAATGGTCAGCATTTGACCCTCCGATTGTTTTGATACCAGGTAATAAACGGTTACGTTAATACACGGTTACGTTAATAAACGGTAGCATACTATGTGCGAGGATCATACATGGCTTCAAATGTGCCATATAGATATCGAGTGATAAGTAGGCCCATGCTACTGTTTGTTTATTATCTATAAATAGTCACTTTAATAACTCTACCTAAATGTACATATTACCTCAATTACCTCGACTAACCGGTTCCCCCGCACATTGACTCTGTACCGGTACCCCCCTGTATATAATCTCGCTATTGTTATGTTACTGCTGCTCTTTAACTATTTGTTACTTTTATTTATTTTCTTTTTTTAAGGTATTTTTCTTAAAACTGTATTGTTGGTTCAGGGTTTGTAAGTAAGCATTTCACTGTAAGGTCTACTACACCTGTTGTATTCAGCATTTCACTGTAAGGTCTACTACACCTGTTGTATTCAGCAGTTCACTGTAAGGTCTACTACACCTGTTGTATTCAGCATTTCACTGTAAGGTCTACCTACACCTGTTGTATTCAGCATTTCACTGTGAGGTCTACTACACCTGTTGTATTCAGCATTTCACTGTAAGGTCTACTACACCTGTTGTATTCAGCATTTCACTGTAAGGTCTACTATACCTGTTGTATTCAGCATTTCACTGTGAGGTCTACGACACCTGTTGTATTCAGCATTTCACTGTGAGGTCTACTACACCTGTTGTATTCAGCATTTCACTGTGAGGTCTACTACACCTGTTGTATTCAGCATTTCACTGTGAGGTCTACTACACCTGTTGTATTCAGCATTTCACTGTAAGGTCTACTACACCTGTTGTATTCAGCATTTCACTGTAAGGTCTACTACACCTGTTGTATTCAGCATTTCACTGTAAGGTCTACTACACCTGTTGTATTCAGCATTTCACTGTAAGGTCTACACCTGTTGTATTCAGCATTTCACTGTAAGGTCTACTACACCTGTTGTATTCAGCATTTCACTGTAAGGTCTACTACACCTGTTGTATTCAGCATTTCACTGTAAGGTCTACTACACCTGTTGTATTCAGCATTTCACTGTAAGGTCTACTACACCTGTTGTATTCAGCATTTCACTGTAAGGTCTACACCTGTTGTATTCAGCATTTCACTGTAAGGTCTACTACACCTGTTGTATTCAGCATTTCACTGTAAGGTCTACTACACCTGTTGTATTCAGCATTTCACTGTAAGGTCTACACCTGTTGTATTCAGCATTTCACTGTAAGGTCTACTACACCTGTTGTATTCAGCATTTCACTGTAAGGTCTACACCTGTTGTATTCAGCATTTCACTGTAAGGTCTACTACACCTGTTGTATTCAGCATTTCACTGTAAGGTCTACTAAACCTGTTGTATTCAGCATTTCACTGTAAGGTCTACTACACCTGTTGTATTCAGCATTTCACTGTAAGGTCTACACCTGTTGTATTCAGCATTTCACTGTAAGGTCTACTACACCTGTTGTATTCAGCATTTCACTGTAAGGTCTACTACACCTGTTGTATTCAGCATTTCACTGTAAGGTCTACACCTGTTGTATTCAGCATTTCACTGTAAGGTCTACTACACCTGTTGTATTCAGCATTTCACTGTAAGGTCTACTACACCTGTTGTATTCAGCATTTCACTGTAAGGTCTACTACACCTGTTGTATTCAGCATTTCACTGTAAGGTCTACTACACCTGTTGTATTCAGCATTTCACTGTAAGGTCTACTACACCTGTTGTATTCAGCATTTCACTGTAAGGTCTACTACACCTGTTGTATTCAGCATTTCACTGTAAGGTCTACTACACCTGTTGTATTCAGCATTTCACTGTAAGGTCTACTACACCTGTTGTATTCAGCATTTCACTGTAAGGTCTACTACACCTGTTGTATTCAGCACATGTAAAAAATACAGATTTGCATCAGTTCCGTCAGTTTGTCTCGTTAGACTATTTCCTGTAAGAGCTGTAATCTTCTGCAGGTTTCTGGACAGTAGGTAGTCAGAAACATTATCATGTATTTACGTCCTCTAAATTACACAATGTTGTATATATATATATAAAACAATTCTAGTTGTTTATTATTGTGGTGGCATAGGAGGAAGATCAGAATGCCTGAACCAAAAGGTTGTGAGTTCAAATCCCAGGTGAGGACATGTTGAATAGTAAAGACATTCAGGCAACTTAAAATGATGCGTTTCCTCAACTTCTCTCATATGTTCATTCAACTACAAATTATTATTTGTGCATCTTAACTTTAAAAAATGGCTGTGGAACTAGTTCCATTCATACGGTGGTTTTGACATATAATGTTTTCAACTGACGTATCTGACACATGTTGACACACATGATGGTCAGAGCGTTGTATAAATGAACATGAACAATGTAATCATTGGGGAAAGGGGGGGAAACCTAGTCAGTTGTAAAGGGGGGGAAACCTAGTCAGTTGTAAAGGGGGGGAAACCTAATCAGTTGTAAAGGGGGGGAAACCTAGTCAGTTGTAAAGGGGGATACCTAGTCAGTTGTAAAGGGGGGGAAACCTAGTCAGTTGTAAAGGGGGGGAAACCTAGTCAGTTGTAAAGGGGGATACCTAGTCAGTTGTAAAGGGGGGGAAACCTAGTCAGTTGTAAAGGGGGGGAAACCTAGTCAGTTGTAAAGGGGGATACCTAGTCAGTTGTAAAGGGGGGGAAACCTAGTCAGTTGTAAAGGGGGATACCTAGTCAGTTGTAAAGGGGGGGAAACCTAGTCAGTTGTAAAGGGGGGGAAACCTAGTCAGTTGTAAAGGGGGGGAAACCTAGTCAGTTGTAAAGGGGGATACCTAGTCAGTTGTAAAGGGGGGGAAACCTAGTCAGTTGTAAAGGGGGGGAAACCTAGTCAGTTGTAAAGGGGGGGAAACCTAGTCAGTTGTAAAGGGGAGGAAACCTAGTCAGTTGTAAAGGGGGATACCTAGTCAGTTGTAAAGGGGGGGAAACCTAGTCAGTTGTACAACTGAATGCCTTCAACTGAAATGTGTCTTCAGCATTCAACCCAACCCCTCTGAATCAGAGCATGGAGGGGCTGCCATAATCGACATCCGGGGAACAGTGGGTTAACTCCCGTGCTCAGGGGCAGAACGACAGATTGTTGTACCTTGCCAGCTCGGGGATTATATCCAGTAACCTTCCGGTTACCGGCCCAACGCTCTAACCATCATGTGGGTCAACATGTGTCAGATACGTCCGTTGAAAACATTGTATGTCAAAAGCACCGTACGAGTGGAACTCGTTCCACAGCCCTTTTTTAATTAAGTTAAGATGCACAAATAATCATTTGTAGTTGAATGAACCTATGAGACAAGTTGAGGAAACGCATAATTTTAAGTTGACAGAATAATTTTTCCGCCCCACGTTTTCTCAAGTTGGAGTGGTGTTTTGGGGCCAGCTACAACTACGCAAGTCCAGGTAACACTATGACTGAAAAGTTGAGTCAACAAAAAAAAACAGTCTGTATAACCAGTTAGTTAATAATAACGAGTTGAAACAACTATAAAACCGATCAAAGCCATGTGTTAAGCCGAGCTACAGTGTGTTACAGTGGTGGCAGTTCTGCTCGGTTCTCCACTCAGACAGGTTGCTGGGACAGGAAGAGGAAACATCATGCGTTTCCTCTAAACTAATCTAATCACAGAAACATTCCAGTTCTGCATGACCTGCTGGTAATCGTGTGGCTCTGAGGTGTTGTCCATGCTGACCACCGCATCACTAGACCACAGGCTGTAGTAGACTACAGGCCGCTCTGATCGGTAGGGGCCTAGCCAGGGGAAACACCATTTAACCCCTCTGAATCAGAGAGGTGAGGGCCTAGCCAGGGGAAACACCATTTAACCCCTCTGAATCAGAGAGGTGAGGGCCTAGCCAGGGGAAACACCATTTAACCCCTCTGAATCAGAGAGGTGAGGGCCTAGCCAGGGGAAACACCATTTAACCCCTCTGAATCAGAGAGGTGAGGGCCTAGCCAGGGGAAACACCATTTAACCCCTCTGAATCAGAGAGGTGAGGGCCTAGCCAGGGGAAACACCATTTAACCCCTCTGAATCAGAGAGGTGAGGGCCTAGCCAGGGGAAGCATCATTTAACCCCTCTGAATCAGAGAGGTGAGGGCCTAGCCAGGGGAAACACCATTTAACCCCTCTGAATCAGAGAGGTGAGGGCCTAGCCAGGGGAAGCATCATTTAACCCCTCTGAATCAGAGAGGTGAGGGCCTAGCCAGGGGAAACACCATTTAACCCCTCTGAATCAGAGAGGTGAGGGCCTAGCCAGGGGAAGCATCATTTAACACCCCACAGGAATACAACCTGGAAAGTGTTTGACACACTGAGCCAAGCTAGTTACTGTTGACTGGGACATCATTCACTTTGTTGACTGGGAATTGTTCCATATTGATCAACTTGAGAGTTCTGCTCTGTCAGGGGTGCTACGTCATTGAAACATTGTCACATAATTGTATTGTAAAAGCATTTGGCCTTCAAGGTTCTTTATGCCTGTACTTGTCCCTGAAACCAGTTACAACAGGTTTATCATCTGAGTTATCAAGTGTCAATCATGTGATGACAGAAATGAGAAACTCAGACACTGCTCTTGCTTCTATAACTTTTGTATTAACAAGTTTATAAAAGTTATATACCTGAATCACAATTGTTAGAGAGGGACTTCCTGTTAAAGAGGGGCTTCCTGTTAGAGAGGGACTACCTGTTAGAGAGGGACTACCTGTTAGAGAGGTACTACCTGTTAGAGAGGGACTTCCTGTTAAAGAGGGGCTTCCTGTTAGAGAGGGACTACCTGTTAGAGAGGGACTACCTGTTAGAGAGGGACTACCTGTTAGAGAGGGACTACCTGTTAGAGAGGGACTACCTGTTAGAGAGGTACTACCTGTTAGAGAGGGACTACCTGTTAGAGAGGGACTACCTGTTAGAGAGGTACTACCTGTTAGAGAGGGACTACCTGTTAGAGAGGAACTACCTGTTAGAGAGGGACTTCCTGTTAGAGAGGTACTACCTGTTAGAGAGGGACTACCTGTTAGAGAGGTACTACCTGTTAGTGAGGGACTTCCTGTTAGAGAGGTACTACCTGTTAGTGAGGGACTTCCTGTTAGAGAGGTACTACCTGTTAGAGAGGTACTACCTGTTAGTGAGGGACTTCCTGTTAGAGAGGTACTACCTGTTAGTGAGGGACTTCCTGTTAGAGAGGTACTACCTGTTAGAGAGGGGCTTCCTGTTAGAGAGGTACTACCTGTTAGAGAGGGACTACCTGTTAGAGAGGTACTACCTGTTAGAGAGGGACTACCTGTTAGAGAGGTACTACCTGTTAGAGAGGGTCTACCTGTTAGTGAGGGACTACCTGTTAGAGAGGTACTACCTGTTAGAGAGGAACTACCTGTTAGAGAGGGTCTACCTGTTAGAGAGGGTCTACCTGTTAGAGAGGGACTACCTGTTAGAGAGGGACTACCTGTTAGAGAGGGTCTACCTGTTAGAGAGGGACTACCTGTTAGAGAGGTACTACCTGTTAGAGAGGGACTACCTGTTAGAGAGGAACTACCTGTTAGAGAGGAACTACCTGTTAGAGAGGGTCTACCTGTTAGAGAGGGACTACCTGTTAGAGAGGAACTACCTGTTAGAGAGGGTCTACCTGTTAGAGAGGGTCTACCTGTTAGAGAGGGACTACCTGTTAGAGAGGGACTACCTGTTAGAGAGGGTCTACCTGTTAGAGAGGGACTACCTGTTAGAGAGGTACTACCTGTTAGAGAGGTACTACCTGTTAGAGAGGTACTACCTGTTAGAGAGGTACTACCTGTTAGAGAGGTACTACCTGTTAGAGAGGGACTACCTGTTAGAGAGGGACTACCTGTTAGAGAGGTACTACCTGTTAGAGAGGGTCTACCTGTTAGAGAGGTACTATCTGTTAGAGAGGTACTACCTGTTAGAGAGGTACTACCTGTTAGAGAGGTACTACCTGTTAGAGAGGTACTACCTGTTAGAGAGGTACTATCTGTTAGAGAGGTACTACCTGTTAGAGAGGGACTACCTGTTAGAGAGGGTCTTCCTGTTAGAGAGGGACTACCTGTTAGAGAGGTACTACCTGTTAGAGAGGTACTACCTGTTAGAGAGGGTCTACCTGTTAGAGAGGGACTACCTGTTAGAGAGGGACTACCTGTTAGAGAGGGTCTTCCTGTTAGAGAGGGATTACCTGTTAGAGAGGTACTACCTGTTAGAGAGGGACTACCTGTTAGAGAGGTACTACCTGTTAGAGAGGTACTACCTGTTAGAGAGGTACTACCTGTTAGAGAGGGTCTACCTGTTAGAGAGGGACTACCTGTTAGAGAGGGACTACCTGTTAGAGAGGGTCTTCCTGTTAGAGAGGGATTACCTGTTAGAGAGGTACTACCTGTTAGAGAGGTACTACCTGTTAGAGAGGTACTACCTGTTAGAGAGGGACTACCTGTTAGAGAGGTACTACCTGTTAGAGAGGGACTACCTGTTAGAGAGGGACTACCTGTTAGAGAGGGACTACCTGTTAGAGAGGGACTACCTGTTAGAGAGGGACTACCTGTTAGAGAGGGACTACCTGTTAGAGAGGTACTACCTGTTAGAGAGGTACTACCTGTTAGAGAGGTACTACCTGTTAGAGAGGTACTACCTGTTAGAGAGGGACTACCTGTTAGAGAGGTACTACCTGTTAGAGAGGTACTACCTGTTAGAGAGGGACTACCTGTTAGAGAGGGACTACCTGTTAGAGAGGGACTACCTGTTAGAGAGGTACTACCTGTTAGAGAGGTACTACCTGTTAGAGAGGGACTACCTGTTAGAGAGGGACTACCTGTTAGAGAGGTACTACCTGTTAGAGAGGTACTACCTGTTAGAGAGGGACTACCTGTTAGAGAGGTACTACCTGTTAGAGAGGTACTACCTGTTAGAGAGGGACTACCTGTTAGAGAGGGACTACCTGTTAGAGAGGGACTACCTGTTAGAGAGGGGTTACCTGTTAGCTGTTAGAGAGGGACTACCTGTTAGAGAGGGGCTTCCTGTTAGAGAGGTACTACCTGTTAGAGAGGGACTACCTGTTAGACAGGGACTACCTGTTAGAGAGGTACTACCTGTTACAGAGGGACTACCTGTTAGAGAGGGACTACCTGTTAGAGAGGGACTACCTGTTAGAGAGGGACTACCTGTTAGAGAGGTACTACCTGTTAGAGAGGGACTACCTGTTAGAGAGGGACTACCTGTTAGAGAGGGACTACCTGTTAGAGAGGGACTACCTGTTAGAGAGGGACTACCTGTTAGAGAGGGACTACCTGTTAGAGAGGTACTACCTGTTAGAGAGGGACTACCTGTTAGAGAGGGACTACCTGTTAGAGAGGTACTACCTGTTAGAGAGGGACTACCTGTTAGAGAGGTACTACCTGTTAGAGAGGGGTTACCTGTTAGCTGTTAGAGAGGGACTACCTGTTAGAGAGGTACTACCTGTTAGAGAGGGGTTACCTGTTAGCTGTTAGAGAGGGACTACCTGTTAGAGAGGGACTACCTGTTAGAGAGGTACTACCTGTTAGCTGTTAGAGAGGGACTACCTGTTAGAGAGGTACTACCTGTTAGAGAGGGACTACCTGTTAGAGAGGGACTACCTGTTAGAGAGGGACTACCTGTTAGAGAGGGACTACCTGTTAGCTGTTAGAGAGGTACTACCTGTTAGCTGTTAGAGAGGGACTACCTGTTAGCTGTTAGAGAGGGACTACCTGTTAGAGAGGGACTACCTGTTAGAGAGGGACTACCTGTTAGAGAGGGACTACCTGTTAGAGAGGGACTACCTGTTAGAGAGGTACTACCTGTTAGAGAGGGACTACCTGTTAGCTGTTAGAGAGGGACTACCTGTTAGCTGTTAGAGAGGGACTACCTGTTAGAGAGGTACTACCTGTTAGCTGTTAGAGAGGTACTACCTGTTAGAGAGGTACTACCTGTTAGAGAGGGACTACCTGTTAGAGAGGGACTACCTGTTAGCTGTTAGAGAGGGACTACCTGTTAGCTGTTAGAGAGGGACTACCTGTTAGCTGTTAGAGAGGTACTACCTGTTAGCTGTTAGAGAGGGACTACCTGTTAGCTGTTAGAGAGGGACTACCTGTTAGAGAGGGACTACCTGTTAGCTGTTAGAGAGGGACTACCTGTTAGCTGTTAGAGAGGGACTACCTGTTAGCTGTTAGAGAGGGACTACCTGTTAGCTGTTAGAGAGGGACTACCTGTTAGCTGTTAGAGAGGTACTACCTGTTAGAGAGGTACTACCTGTTAGAGAGGGACTACCTGTTAGAGAGGTACTACCTGTTAGAGAGGGACTACCTGTTAGAGAGGGACTACCTGTTAGAGAGGTACTACCTGTTAGCTGTTAGAGAGGTACTACCTGTTAGCTGTTAGAGAGGGACTACCTGTTAGCTGTTAGAGAGGGACTACCTGTTAGCTGTTAGAGAGGGACTACCTGTTAGAGAGGGACTACCTGTTAGAGAGGGACTACCTGTTAGAGAGGGACTACCTGTTAGAGAGGTACTACCTGTTAGAGAGGGACTACCTGTTAGAGAGGGACTACCTGTTAGAGAGGTACTACCTGTTAGAGAGGTACTACCTGTTAGAGAGGGACTACCTGTTAGAGAGGTACTACCTGTTAGAGAGGTACTACCTGTTAGAGAGGGACTACCTGTTAGAGAGGTACTACCTGTTAGCTGTTAGAGAGGTACTACCTGTTAGCTGTTAGAGAGGTACTACCTGTTAGCTGTTAGAGAGGTACTACCTGTTAGCTGTTAGAGAGGGACTACCTGTTAGCTGTTAGAGAGGGACTACCTGTTAGCTGTTAGAGAGGGACTACCTGTTAGAGAGGGACTACCTGTTAGCTGTTAGAGAGGGACTACCTGTTAGAGAGGTACTACCTGTTAGCTGTTAGAGAGGTACTACCTGTTAGCTGTTAGAGAGGTACTACCTGTTAGCTGTTAGAGAGGGACTACCTGTTAGAGAGGGACTACCTGTTAGAGAGGGACTACCTGTTAGCTGTTAGAGAGGGACTACCTGTTAGCTGTTAGAGAGGGACTACCTGTTAGCTGTTAGAGAGGTACTACCTGTTAGCTGTTAGAGAGGGACTACCTGTTAGCTGTTAGAGAGGGACTACCTGTTAGCTGTTAGAGAGGGACTACCTGTTAGCTGTTAGAGAGGGACTACCTGTTAGCTGTTAGAGAGGGACTACCTGTTAGCTGTTAGAGAGGGACTACCTGTTAGCTGTTAGAGAGGGACTACCTGTTAGCTGTTAGAGAGGGACTACCTGTTAGAGAGGGACTACCTGTTAGCTGTTAGAGAGGGACTACCTGTTAGAGAGGTACTACCTGTTAGCTGTTAGAGAGGTACTACCTGTTAGAGAGGGACTACCTGTTAGAGAGGGACTACCTGTTAGAGAGGGGCTACCTGTTAGAGAGGGACTACCTGTTAGAGAGGGACTACCTGTTAGAGAGGTACTACCTGTTAGAGAGGTACTACCTGTTAGAGAGGGACTACCTGTTAGAGAGGGACTACCTGTTAGAGAGGGACTACCTGTTAGAGAGGGACTACCTGTTAGAGAGGGACTACCTGTTAGAGAGGGACTACCTGTTAGAGAGGGACTACCTGTTAGAGAGGGACTACCTGTTAGCTGTTAGAGAGGGACTACCTGTTAGAGAGGTACTACCTGTTAGAGAGGTACTACCTGTTAGCTGTTAGAGAGGTACTACCTGTTAGCTGTTAGAGAGGTACTACCTGTTAGAGAGGGACTACCTGTTAGAGAGGTACTACCTGTTAGCTGTTAGAGAGGGACTACCTGTTAGCTGTTAGAGAGGGACTACCTGTTAGCTGTTAGAGAGGTACTACCTGTTAGAGAGGGACTACCTGTTAGAGAGGGACTACCTGTTAGCTGTTAGAGAGGTACTACCTGTTAGAGAGGGACTACCTGTTAGAGAGGGACTACCTGTTAGCTGTTAGAGAGGTACTACCTGTTAGCTGTTAGAGAGGGACTACCTGTTAGAGAGGGACTACCTGTTAGCTGTTAGAGAGGGACTACCTGTTAGCTGTTAGAGAGGGACTACCTGTTAGAGAGGGACTACCTGTTAGAGAGGGACTACCTGTTAGCTGTTAGAGAGGGACTACCTGTTAGCTGTTAGAGAGGGACTACCTGTTAGAGAGGGACTACCTGTTAGAGAGGGACTACCTGTTAGCTGTTAGAGAGGTACTACCTGTTAGCTGTTAGAGAGGGACTACCTGTTAGCTGTTAGAGAGGGACTACCTGTTAGAGAGGTACTACCTGTTAGCTGTTAGAGAGGGACTACCTGTTAGAGAGGTACTACCTGTTAGCTGTTAGAGAGGGACTACCTGTTAGCTGTTAGAGAGGGACTACCTGTTAGCTGTTAGAGAGGGACTACCTGTTAGCTGTTAGAGAGGTACTACCTGTTAGCTGTTAGAGAGGTACTACCTGTTAGCTGTTAGAGAGGGACTACCTGTTAGAGAGGGACTACCTGTTAGAGAGGTACTACCTGTTAGAGAGGTACTACCTGTTAGAGAGGTACTACCTGTTAGAGAGGGACTACCTGTTAGAGAGGTACTACCTGTTAGAGAGGTACTACCTGTTAGAGAGGGTCTACCTGTTAGTGAGGGTCTACCTGTTAGTGAGGGACTACCTGTTAGAGAGGTACTACCTGTTAGAGAGGGGCTTCCTGTTAGAGAGGTACTACCTGTTAGAGAGGTACTACCTGTTAGAGAGGGTCTACCTGTTAGAGAGGGACTACCTGTTAGAGAGGGACTACCTGTTAGAGAGGTACTACCTGTTAGAGAGGGACTACCTGTTAGAGAGGGTCTTCCTGTTAGAGAGGTACTACCT